>NC_080191.1:64552767-64854107 GCF_030028045.1 Hippopotamus amphibius kiboko
GTAAATCTCTAAATGTATCTCTTAAGATAAACCTCTGAGAAATGATTTTTGGGGCTAGGTTACAGATGTTTATAATACTGTTGATAAGTATTGCTAAATTGTTTTGTGGACAGGTAGTACCAATTTATATTAGCGTTATAAATTGCTGTCTCAAGGTATCTGAAGATAAAATTATATTCAGATGGTATCATCTTCCTTAGAATTATGAGTCATCTGAAACCTCAGTAGAGTATAGCAAGATGATAGACTACAAGAATAGTTGTTTTTTTAATTCACTTGTCCTCAATTGGAGTATATATTGGAAAGACCAAAATTTCATTCAGAGTAGCAACTAAAATTAAATATTCAGTAGTAAAATTAACGATGTGTAGATCCTTTATAAATATATCTAAAGAACCTGGTCAGAGGCATATATTAGGTTCCTGGTTGGTTATTTGATATCAGTGCTCCTTAAAGTAAATTTAATGCAATTTTAATCAGAAATCCTGATGACTTTGTTATTTTAGGAAATTTGACCAATTGACTCTAAAGTTTATTTAGAAGAATAAATATTTGAGAAGAATAACAGACTTACTTTATAAAAAGGAAGAATAAGTGGGGGAAGAGAAGAATGACATGACTTGCCACATAATAAAACATACTGTTAAGAAAACAGTGATGGGATATGGAAACACTAGAAAAGGGCTAGGAAGTAGGACAGTAAACAGACTAGAGAATCCAGGTATATTCAGTTTCCAGCTAACCTGTCTAATCAATAAATGTTTAGTTTACAGTATCTGAATTATGGTATCAGCACATAAGCTAACTAATATTTTGAATTACTTTATGGTGGCTCTGCATGGTGGCCTGTGGTTCAGTTTTGACATTACCATCCTTGTACAGCAATGATTGTGCAATTATTTGACCTGATAAATACACTTCTAATTACATACTGCCTTTTAGTTACACACATTTATTACTTCCAAATATTTATCAAGTGCCTGCTGTGTTCTAGGAGTAAGGATACAGTGATGAACAAAACAGACAAGATCTCTGATCTCCTGTACTTTACATTTTGATGGGCAAAAACTGATAATGAACAAGTAAAACACCAAATAATAAGTTCTGTGTAAAAAAGTATAATTGGATGATGTGATATAGAGTGACAATATGATTTCTTTAGATGTTCAGAGAGACATTCAACTATGAAGCTAACATTTAACCAAGGACTGAATGAAGAGTCAGCTATACAGTGATCATAGAGATGGCTTTTCCAGACAGGGAAGAGGTGGTGCTAAGATATTAATGTTGGAATAAGTTTAGCATGTTCAAAGAACAGAAAGAACGACCACTGGCTGGAGCTTGGCGAGCAAAGGGGGAAATGTTACGAGGTGGGTTTGGTAAGGTCGGCTAGGATCCCTAAGTCATAAAAGGCTTTGTAAGATGATCTGAAGAGTTTGGGTTTTATATTGGTGCGCTCTCTAGAAGATTTCAGGGCATTTTAGGTAGGGAAGTGTTATTACCTGATACATCTTTGAGATTTTTTAAAAAATAATCTTTTGTATGTGATTTATAATTTGGCACAATTAAAAACTTAACTCAGTGGCATTCAATTAAGGCTAAGCATGTTTCACTTACCAAATAGAGATACGATACAAAAGAAAATCAGTAATAATCTGTGACTGTTCAAAACTATCTCAGCAAAATCTAGGAACTGGAGAGACAGAAAGGCAGAAGTAAAAGGTATCTTAAGGCCTTGTTTTGGAAGGGTGATTGAATGCATTAGAATGGGGAAGTAGAAGGATTTTAAAGATCTTATCCCCTTAGGGATGCAGTAGAATATCTTGCTTGAGGAAACAGTTGGAATCTTGAGAACATGTTAATGGACCGAATATGTAATTGGAGTAAGGGTTGAGGGGGGGAGGTAATTATTTGCTAAATTAACCAGGGGAGAAAAAAACAAATGAAAGGTAATTGTGTGAATCAGTAAAAATAGGGGAAAAGAGAAAAGAGTGAAAATAAACAAGTAGAAATATAAGAAACAACTAATATGATAAGATGAAAGGAAAACATAAAGTTTGTCAGCTGCAATAATAATTGTGATCAGGTTGAATATATTTAATAAAAGACAAACTGGTTGGATTAAACCCAGCTATATCATGTTTACAAGAATCAGATATTTATAAAATAACAATTTGTAAATAAAGGAGCCTCTTGACTCTTAGAGTCAAAAGAGATGCAAGCAAAAGGAAAGCATGAGTAGAATTTTAGCAACAAACGAGATAGAATTAAGGGTTAGAAGCACTAAATAGGGTAAAGGAGCACATTTTATAATGGACACACTGAGAGTGTAACAATGAAATGTATAAAGCTCCCCTAAAATATTTAATATGCAAAAAATTCTTGATTAGAGTACAACTTCCAGAGATTTTAATACATCTCTTCAAAAATTAAAGTTTAAACATGAGTTTGGAATAATGGATTTTAATTTAAAAATGAACACATTCAATTTACAGAAATTTACATCTTTTGAGATCAGTTAGAGCATTGGAATGATTTATAAAATGAATTTTAAAACCAACTTTAAAAAAAGCACTCAGATTCTGATTTCTAATACCACTCTAATAAAAGGAACATGGAGAAATGGCTGATTCTAGGGATGGGGTACGGAAAACTCAATGATCATGGAGTATCTTGTAGCATCAGAATCCAGACAAGTACTGAAAAAACAAAAGGGTACTTGCTTCAACAACACATGTACTAAAATTGGAACAGTACAGAGATTTTCATGGCCTTTATACAAGGACGACATGCAGATTGGCTTAGCATTCCATATTTCTGTAAATTTTATGTATATTTTATCAGTGTTAAAAAAAACAAACAATGAGATCACATGAAAGGAACACAGGAGCCAACTGAAAGAGCTCCCAAGGGCCAAAACCAAAACAATTGGATTATAAGCTAAAGTAAGAAATAAATATCCATGAGTCATACTGGTATAAGTGAGTAAATGATTTATTTATTAAACTATACTAGGATTTTTATAAGCTGCATAAAATGAATTGGGGGAAATTGATGCTGTTTATTATGGAAGAATTGCAAATAATATGTGTAGATACTCCCTTCTTCAGGAAGTAGAGTTTAACTGCTCCTGCCCTTCTTGTGGGCTGGACTGATTGGACTTGCTTGCAAATAGGACGTCAAAAGGTATATAATAAGTAGCTTTGGAGTGGAGAAACCTCGCAAACACTACCTTAATTAGCCAGATGATCAAGGTTAACCTCACTAGTGATATAAATCATCGATATCACATAACCCCTGATATGATGTGATGAGATAGGCACTTTCCACCAAACCTACAGCCTCAGTCTAATCATGAGAAAGACATCAGACAAAGTCACTTTGAGGGGCATTCTACAAAATAACTGACTGGTCTCTTCCAAAGTGCCATGGTCATGAAAAACATATAGAAGTTGGGGAAACAAAAGACTGAGACATGATTGCTAAGTGTGGTGGATCCTAGGTTAGATTCTGGAGCCAAGGACATTAGTGGAATAACTGGTGAAATTCAAATAAAGCCTGGCATTTAGTTATAGCAGTGGCAGTGTACAAATGTTGATACCTATTTTTGACATGTGTATGAGGGTAATTAAGGCGTTAACATTAGGAAACACTGGATAAGGGATATAAGAGAATTCCTAATTGTCTTTTAAACTCTTCAGCAAATATAAAATTATTCTAGAATAAACTTTATTTAAAAAAAATACTTTCAGGGCTGAAGCCTATCTAACCTTTAATAAGCAGAGCATTCTGATGTTAAACAGTTTTGCACAGAAGAAAAAAAGAAGCTCTCCAGTTCTTTTTATGCAGCTTGTAAAACGTTGGGTCATGATATGTGATGTTTTCTCTAAAACTTTTGTACAAAACACAAACCCTCAGAAGCAAAAAAAATGCTGCCACTTGGTAGAAAACAGAAGATAGGGACACTTCTCTGCTTCTGCTTGGTTTGAGGTAGGAAAGAAAATCCACTGGAAAATTAAATTCTAGCCTTAAGCATCATACTAATTTGGAGTTTGAAATTTTAGTGTCTGTAGCGTGATGGAACCCTCAAACTGAGAAATTAACATGGAATTTCATTTTTTATTACCTAACAGTTTTTTTAAAACTAAGTTTTAAAGAACACAAGATTATAGCTAAAAAGTTCTTTTAATTCTCTTATTAAACAAATACTACCTTTATTCTGAAATTCTTATATTCTTGTATTAAACTTAAGGTATGCTTTTACTTGTGTAATTTACACATAATACTTTTTTTTTTTATAAATTTATTGGCTGTGTTGGGTCTTTTACGCTGTGCGCGGGCTTTCTTTTTTAGTTGCGGTGAGTGGGGGCTACTCTTCGTTGTGGTGCACAGGCTTCTCATTGCCGTGGCTTCTCTTGTTGTGGAGCACGGGCTCTAGGCGCCTGGGCTTCAGTAGTTGCAGCACATGGGCTCAATAGTTGTGGCGCATGGGCTTAGTTGCTCTGCGGCATGTGGAATCTTCCTGGAGCACGGATCGAACCCGTGTCCCCTGTATTGGCAGGCGGATTCTTAACCACTGCGCCACCTAAGAAGCCCTATAATACACTTTTTAAAGCAAAGTTTGCTGTTTGTATAGGGAAAGATATAGTAAATATTGGATACAGAGTGGCCATCAGCTTTGGAAATGTTGGCAAATATACATAATTTTTAACATTACATTGCAGTACATGATAGGTCATCGATATTATCTGGTAGTGGTTTGTTCCTCATCAGCAGTGCATGGTTCAGTGCACTGTGTCAAACAGCAAAGAGCAGAGTGAATTAGTGCAGCATTTTCAGAAATCTCTGCACATCCATATGTTGTCTCAGATGATTTATGCCAGTTATTACTGAGTGAACCTGTGTTTATAGCATACCCCAGAAAAAGTAATAAAGCAGGTTCAAATCGACAAAAATCCAAAATATCTGCATTTTCAGATTTTGTGGGTACTCTGTCAAATTATTTTGCTTGTTGATAATCCTTAGTATTTAAGAATATCTACTGTTTCTGTTGTCCACTATGTTAAAAATATGTAATACATAGAGGTTTGGGAGTTTACTATAATTGTATCATATTTTACTTCAGATTTATTGACTCGGTTGCATTTTATAGTTGGTATTTTTACTTTTCCAGTGTAGAGTTATAAAAATTAGAGATTAAAGAATTGATCGTTTTAAAGATGACTGTATTATATTGTTTTTAGAGTGAACATTTGTAGTATATAAAAACATGCATTTTATTTAAAGCTTAATGTAATTAGCTGAAAACCTACCTTAGTTTTAATAGCGCTCGTACTACTATCTCTGAGGCAAGTTCTCACCTTCACAACTCTTATCCTCACAAATCTTAATATTTTGACAGTGTGAAAGTCACCCAGTTGTACCAAATGCTGCTCAACAATAATAATGAAAACACTGTTACTCATCGATATTGATGCAGTTTGCCAGGATTCAGATTCTGATGTTGCTATTTAATAGTTGTGTGACCATGGGCAAGTTAATTAACCTCATTGTGCCTCAGTTTCCTCATCTGTAAAGTGCTAACAGTAGTGTATACTTTATAAGGTTATTGTGAGGATTAAAGTAATTAATAGATACAAACCACTTAGAACAGTACCTGGCACATGATGCTCACTCTTTGCTAATTGCTATCACAAATACACTACTGTCACTACGCTTATTATTTTCTTCTTGTGTCATTTTCATGTTTTGTTTTCAATTTAGGTGCTTTGACTTTTACAATATAAGAATATGAAATCCTTACAGAAAAATTCCTTTAGGATTTTTGTTTAATAAATTAATTATGTTACCCTGTGATAAGTATTGCTCTCTCGTGTGAATGGATTTATAAATAATAGAATAACCTTTTTTAATTCCTCCATTAAATAAAATGGAAATATTTTTAGTAGCTTTTATTTAGGATGGGAAAGTAGTGTTGCAGCTCCCTGGTCTGTTGCATTTTTTTTGCAAATCACCTTCTTTAATACTTTTATCTCACAATTAACTACAGATTTTTTGCTTTTCTCCCAAACTAGTGTATATTTGGACTTCTGTGGTATTTTAGGATCCTTATTTACTAAGGATTCCTGTTCAGAATTCTGAAAGTTGGTTGTGTATGAAGTCTGATAATATATTTTTTTAAAGTGTAATTATACCCCCATACTGTAGTCATATTATATTACAAGACTAAAATACTTGTTTCTAGTTTTGTACATAACACTTTTTTGTACTGCTTTTGAAATTATCCTCAAGGATAAGATCTTACTCTTTATTCCTTTATTCATTGATTTTTAAACTACTAGAAACATTTACAGGAAAACTGGGCAAGTTGAGTTTTTATTATAAGCTGAGTAATTTTTTTTTTATTCCAAAAGTGCATGTGGCAGTGGAATATGAAGGTTTTTTTGTAAGTTTTTATAAACGGATTATGAAGACAGTTCCAAAAGAGCAATTCTTAAGTTTTGTGCATCTGGGGAATAAATATATAACTTTCCAAAGTGACTACTTTGAAAGGACAAATATTTGGATTTATTTATTAAATATTTATTTGAAAGACTGCCTGCTGTCAGCTTTCACAGATTGACAGTTTAAATAAAATATAGTCACTGCCCTTAGGGATCTTATAACACATTAAGGTTTAGTATATTTGTGTAATATAGTGTTACTGTTTTATAGTACCACTTTTTATATGACAAAGAAGCTATGACTTGTTTTTGATAAACATACTGTAAGTATTCCCTCTACCTTTGCATTTTAAAAATACCTTTTTCTGTGGGACTAAAACTATATAAATTTCCTTTTCTAGGAAAGAATACCCACCTCATGTCCAAAAATTTGAAAGTAATCCTGTAAGGTTAAGTCGGCCCCAAGGTGTTGGTAAGTGTGCAGTTTTGTTTGTTACACCTGTGAAGGGTTTTGAGTAGTTGTTTGAAAGGTAGAACAGGGATATGGCACTGGCTTTAGAATGTTCCCAGATATAATAGGAATATAGAGACCATTTTTTATAACTTATTTGAGAATTTATTTATTATAATTGTGACCAGAAGTCATTGGGGAATGATTCAGGGAGTGCACATTCAGGTGATTATAATTGGAAATCTTTTTGATTATATTAGCATTGTTATTAAATTCAGGATCCAAATATTAACTCTAGATGGGCTATAACTTCAAAATTGTGTTCCGTTGTACTATGTTATAATCTTCTATCATGTGATTTCCTTGATTAAAATGGTTTTGATCCTAAAATTTAGAATACATTAGGCAACCACTGAATTAAAAATATGCTGTACCTGATAAAACTGTTAATAGTAGATGTTGGAAAATTATTCTAAGTAGAAATTTATATTTGCATTGAAATAATTTTCAATACACTGATATACTAATGCAAAAATAAGAGCAGATAGCATTTATGAAAAGTGTTTCACCATCAAATTGATGTTCATTATCTAGACTAGAGATTCTTTTTTTCTATTTATTTATTTATTTATTTATTTATTTATTTATTTATTTATTTATTTATTTTTGGCTGTGACATGTGGGATCTTAGTCCCTGAGCAGGGATCACACCCACGCCACCTGCATTGGAAGCGCCAAGTCTTAACTACTGGACCACCAGGGAAGTCCCTGGAATAGAGATTCTTCATCTGTGTGTCCATCTTGTTTGTCCTAGGCCTTTGCTTGTTTATTTTTTTGCTTGTTAAAAAATTGTAGTTAATTTACAGTATTATATTAGTTTTAGGTGTACAGCATTGTGATTCATTATTTTTACAGGTTATTTTCCATTAAGTTATTACAAGATAATGGCTATAATTCCCTGTGCTCTGGAATATATCCTTGTTGCTTATCTATTTTATGTATAGTAGTTTGTCTCTCTTAATCCTATAGGCTTTTGCTTGTTTAAGTAGCACTCGTGGCTCTTATTATCCAAAATCTTATGATTTTAAGCAACTAAATTTTCCTGATTGCCAACAGTTTTTTTAAAAAAAGCACCTATGTTCTTTTCCACTTTGGGTGAAAATCTTTTATGCATATATTGAACATACTCTTTTTATAAAGAGAATATTCCAAACTTAGCTTCATCCTTTCTTAATAACTTTGCAGTTATTATGAATGTGAATTATTATACTTTGTAATGCATAGTTACGCTCACTAGGTTTAAGTGTAGTAATAATGACTAGCCTCTTTAACATTCTTACCTTAAACCTTTATTGAACTCTTACCTTGCACTAGATGCTGAGTCAAATGCTTTATATTCATTATTTGCTTTTATCCTAGCTCCCTACTCAAGATCTCAATAAGCTAAATTCAACTTTACCTACATTTTCTACAGCGGAGAAAATTGAGGCTAAGAGGGATTACACAGCTTGCTCAAGAACACAGACTAGTATTGGAATCCAGGTCTATTTGATACTAAAGGCCATGCATTCTCTTAACCACTGTGCTTTACTATTTGCTCCCTAGATCAGAAAGAAACTTACTTCTAATCCTCAGGGAAGAACTGCACAATAGGTATTATTATCATTCCCTTTACACAGATGGCATTTCAGTGAGCTCAGTGATTTGGCCCATTATATGGTTTTAGGTATCAGTCAGCCCCAAGCTTGTTACAGAAATTTTTGCTTATTCAGCAGTATTCATTAAGTAGATAAAAATAACCTTTTAAAAAAAAAAAAAAACTTTTTATTTTGAAATCATTTTAGACTGCTGAAAAGTTATAAAGGTAGGACTCATGTACCTTTTACCCAGCTGCCCCTAATGTTACTGTTACAATCATAGTATATTTACAAAACTAAGAAATTGGCATTGGGATAACATTCTTAACTAAGCAGACGTTAGTCTCATTTCACCAGTTTTTCACTGGTAACATTTTTCTGTTCCAAGATCCAGTTTGGGATTTACATTGCATTTATTTGTCACATCTCCTAAGTTTCCTTGACAATTTTGAAGAGTAATGGACAGTTAACTTCGTAGGATACCATTCTATTTGGAAGTTTGCATGATATTATCTCATGATTAGACTGAGCCTATGCATTTTTGGCAAGACTTTCATGAAAGTGATGTTGTGTCTTTTTCTACACATTATATCAGGGATTGTATGATGATGATTTATCTTACTACTGGTGATGTTAAACATGATCTCTTGGTTAGGTAGTTTCTGCTGGGTTTCTCCACTATAAAATTTTTTTTTTTGTACTTAATCTGAGATCTTGGGATCTCAGATACTCTTGAGACTATGCAGATACCCACTTTTTCCTCAAAATTGCAGCCACTGATTTTAGCATCTGTTGGTGGATCTTGCTGGCAACAAGTATTACTTGGTGTTTATCTAATGGTAATTTTCTGTTTTCTTCATTTCTTTTACATTTATTAATTGAAATTCTTCTGTAGGAAAGAGTTATACCTCCTCCTTTATTTACTTATTTATCCAGTTTATGCCTGTGGACTCATAATAAAGTGTGTGTGTAAATGTATACACATATATAGTTCATGTGGACAAGTAATATTTGTAAACTTTGGGAAAAGTATATTGGTGTATTTAACTTGTGAACTATAGCTTTTGTGTTAGGTAGGTACATGTATGCTTGGGTATAGTATGAATGACAGTGCTATAATTATATTGCATATATTGTTGCATTAAGATGACATTTTATTTTAGGATTTCCTTTGGAGATGGTTTTTAAAATGTTGAGATTTCAAACCCGGGGATCAGTAGTTACTGGCATAGCACCTGGAATAAATTTCTCCTAAAAAGAAATCACTGTCTTTTTTATAGTTCTTAACACTTAAGGTTACTTCCTTCATTATTTTTTTTCTCCCTTATTTTGCATTTAAGAAGCACTTAATATGAATTATAGCCATTTATCAGCACTAAGCTAATAAGCGTTGACAAGCAGTTCTCTAGAATTAAATTAAAGCTTGTAAACTATTAAGTATAATTTTTGGACAGATCCCATCTCCTGTTGCTTTTTTGTTTGGTGTTCTTTTTATATTTTTTCTAAGCATGTAAAATAACATATAAATTAAGATCTCTTATTTTTTTCTCTGCTCTTTCTTTCGTTTCTTAAACTTCCTTTTTTTGTTTTCCAGTCTGTTCTTTGTATTCTTGTCAGGAAATTGATAGATGTTATATGCTGTCTCTGAGTGAACATTTAATTACATTCTTAATGTAATTATATTATGATTCTAAGTTAAATCACCTGACTTAGCACTGCTTAACTCATGTGCAGAAGAAAAATACCCCCTCACTCTTAACCGGTCAGGATATCTTCTATTAGTACCTTAACATATAACTTGCCAGACTTCTATGCATATATACCCATTTTTTTAAAATGCGTTTATACTATGTATACTGTTCTGTAACTTGCTTCTTGACTTCATTATAATATTATCTGGTTTCTGTACTCTCATTAAAAGATATTGGAATATCAGAGGAAATCGAGAATGAAAAACACAAAGGAAGTATAAGAATCAAGTAGATGAATTTTTATATATTGGAGTTTACAAGTTAATATAGCCAAGTCTCTGTTATCATTTTTTAATAAATGCATAGTGACCCACTGTATTTATATACCATAATTTAGGTTTTTAATGTTTTGATATTATATATATGTTATTAATAATTTAGCACATTTCATGTATTTTATCTATTATTCCCTTAGTTCAAATCCCCAGAAATAAAATTACAAGGACAAAGGTTATGCAGATTTTAAAGACTTTTGCTATAGTACTGCCAAAATGCTTTCTATAAAGGGGGTCAGCTCCCAGCAAACAAGATTTGAGTGTGCCTCTTTTCTCATATGCTCCTCAACAACATTAGATATTACCATTCTTTCAGGCTTTGTCAAACAGATAGGGAAATAGTATTTTTTTTTTAATTTTCTCATTACTGATGAGGCATTTTATGTGTTCCATGGCCATTTGGATTTCTTCTTTTATTCATCTCTGCCTGTTGTGTCCTTTGCCTGTTTATCACATAGTGAGCATAGCCAAAAGTGATTTTTAAGGAGGTTGTAAGGAGAATATGATATATGACTTTAGTTTTATTTTACACAGAAAATCAGTCATAGTAACAGCTACGTGATGGAGAAAACCGTTTTTCTAATCTGTCTTTCTCTTTTGAAAGAGGATGAAAATAACTTAAAAGCAAATCAATAACCATCATAAAGATAGTTGTTTGTGTATGCATTTTCCAGCATGTTAGTAATATCACAGCTAACTTTTCAAACAAAAAAGTTAAGGGCTGTCCTTTCCGCACCCCACCTCCAACTTCTATTATGAAAATTTTCAAACATACCAAAAAGTTGAAAGACTTTTACAGTGAATACACGTATATCGACCACATAGATGCTATAATTAACACTTTTCTGTACTTATTTTTTCACATATCAGTGTGAAATCATTTATATATAAATTCATCTCATTTTTTTCTAGTGCATTTTAGAGTAAATTACAGACACCAGTACAATTTACTCCTGAACACTTCAGCAGGCATATCGTTATCTAGAGTTCATATATGTTGTAGTTTTCTTTTTCTCTTTTGAAATAAAATTTACATACGATGAAATGCACAAGTTGTAAGTGTACAGTTGAATACATTTTGACAAGTACACACATCTTTCTAACACAAACCCCTGGGAAGACATAGTGCAAATGATATCATCACCTCAGAAAGTTCCCTCCTGTTCCTTCCAGTTACTCCTCATCCCTGCCCACTCAAAGGTAACCGTTTTCATATAAGTGGAACAATGTGTATTCTTTTATGTAAGTCTTCTTTTCACTCAGGATAAGTTTTTTGAGATTCACCTGTGTTGTTGCATGCATTAGTAAGTAGTTTGTTCCTTTTTAGTATTCCGTTGTATGGCTGTACCAGTTTGTTTATCATTCTCCTGATGATGGATACCTGAGATGTTTCCAGGTTTTTTTTTTTTTTTTAATATTATTAATAAAGCTACTATAAAGATTCTTTTTATGGAGGACCTTTTTTTCTTTAAAGCTTAGGTTTTAAAATTTATTCTAAAGATCCAACCTATTGATCACTTTTACTTATTTCATAATATCTTCTATATTCTTATCTTTTCTGCATATCTGGAAATAGTGTGGTATATTAAAAAGACTTTGAGCTAGGAAATCCAGCATCCTAATTGTTTTTGGTGAAGTATAGTTGATTTACAATGTTGTGTTTCTGATGTACAGCAAAGTGATTTAGTTATACATATAAATATATATTCTTTTTCATATTTTTCCATTATAGGTTATTACAAGATATTGAATATAGTTCTCTGTACTATACAGCAGGTCCTTATTGTCTTGTTATTTATCTATTTTATATATAGTAGTTTGTACCTGCTAATCCCAAACTCCTAATTTACCCCTCCCCCCTTTCCCTTTTGGTAACCATAAATTTATTTTGTATGTCTGAGGCTGTTTCTGCTTTTATTTAAAAAATACGTTCATTTGTATCATATTTTAGATTCCACATATTTAAGTGATATCATACGATATTTGTCTTTGACTTACTTCCCTTAATATGATAATCTCTAGGTCCATCCATGTTACTGCAAATGGCATTATTTCATTCTTTCTTATGGCAGAGTAGTATTCCATTGTGTGTGTGTACACATATCACATCTTTATCCATTCATCTGTCGATGGACATATAGTTTGCTTCCATGTCTTGGCTTTTGTAAATAGTGTTACTGTGAACATTGGGGTACATGTATCTTTTTGAATGAGAGTTTTCTTTGTATGTATGCCCAGGAGTGGGATTGCTGAATCTGTTGCTGTAGTTCTATTCTTAGTTTTTTAAGGAACTTCTATTCTGTTCTACATAGTGGCTGCACCAATTTATATTCTCACCAACAGTGTAGGAGGGTTCCCTTTTCTCCACACCCTCTCCAGCATTTATTGCTGTGGGCTTTTTTTTTTTTTTTGTAAATTTTATTTATTTATTATTTTTTGGGGGGTACACCAGGTTCAATCATCTGTTTTTATACACATATCCCTGTATTCCCTCCCTTCCTTGACTCCCCCCCCCTCGATTCCCCCCCACCCTCCCCACCCCAGTCCTCTAAAGCATCTTCCATCCTCGAGTTGGACTCCCTTTGTTATACAGCAACTTCCCACTGACTATCTATTTTACAGTTGGTAGTATATATATGTCTGTGCTACTCTCTCGCTTCGTCTCAGCTTCCCCTTCACCCCCCGCCCCCTCCCATACCTCGAGTTCTCCAGTCCATTCTCTGTATCTGCGTCCTTGTTCTTGTCACTGAGTTCATCAGTACCATTTTTAGATTCCGTATATGTGAGTTAGCATACAATATTTGTCTTTCTCTTTCTGACTTACTTCACTCTGTATGACAGACTGTAGTTCTATCCACCTCATTACATATAGCTCCATCTCATCCCTTTTTATAGCTGAGTAATATTCCATTGTATATATATGCCACATCTTCTTTATCCATTCATCTGTTGATGGGCATTTAGGTTGCTTCCATGTCCTGGCTATTGTAAAGAGTGCTGCAATAAACATTATGGTACAAGTTTCTTTTGGGATTATGGTTTTCTTTGGGTATATGCCCAGTAGTGGGATTACTGGATCATATGGTAGTTCTATTTGTAGTTTTTTAAGGAACCTCCAAATTGTTTTCCACAGTGGCTGTACCAACTTACAGTCCCACCAACAGTGCAGGAGAGTTCCCTTTTCTCCACACCCTCTCCAACATTTGTTGTTTCCAGACTTTGTGATGATGGCCATTCTGATCGGTGTGAGGTGATACCTCGTGGCTTTGACTTGCATTTCTCTGATGATGAGTGATGTTGAGCATCTTTTCATGTGTTTGTTGGCCATCTGTATGTCTTCTTTGGAGAAATGTCTATTTATGTCTTCTGCCCATTTGTGGATTGGGTTATTTGCTTTTTTGGTATTAAGCTTCATGAGCTGCTTGTATATTTTGGAGGTTAATCCTTTGTCCGTTGTTTCATAGGCAATTATTTTTTCCCATTCTGAGGGTTGCCTTTTAGTTTTGTTTATGGTTTCTTTCGCTGTGCAAAAGCTTTTAAGTTTCATGAGGTCCCGCTTGTGGACTTTTTAATGACGGCAGTTCTGACTGGTGTAATGTGATACCTCACTGTAGTTTTGATTTGCATTTCTCTGATAATTAGTGATGTTGAGCATCTTTTCATGTGCTTATTGGCCCTCTGTATGTGTTGAGTTGTATGAACTCTTTGTATATTTTGGAAATTAAGCCCTTGTCAGTCGCATCATTTGCAAATATTTTCCTGGTCCATAGGTAGTCTTTTTGTTTTGTTGATGGCTTCCTTTGCTGTGCAAAAGCTTATAAGTTTGATTAGGTCCCATTTGTTTCTTTTTGCTTTTATTTCTATTGCCTTGGGAGACTGACCTAAGAAAACATTGGTACGATTTATGTCAGAGAATGTTTTGCCTGTGTTCTCTTCTAGGAGTTTTATGGTGTCCCGTCTTAATCTTGGTGTTCATTTTGTGTGGTCTTGGATGTATTCACCTTCTCATCCCTAAAAGGGGGCATTCAGTGAAAGCAAGAGTGTCACATAGTTTTCATCTCAAGTACCTCCTTGGAGTACTTTGTTGAGGATTTGGAGACTGTGTCACAGTCTCCAAAAAATGACTTCCATGGTCAGTTAGCTGGTAAAACTTCCAAGAGCCTCTTGTTAAGCATTTGACATTCCTGAAGTAGTCAAGTTTTAAGTTTCTTGCTGTTTTATATTTCTGGCTGTAATTTAAAACTAGTTATTTTAATGTTCATATGAATTATCAGAATCTTCTCAAATATTTTTCCCTTTCCGTAGAAGATAGAATCCTAAAGGAATTTCTTAATCCTGACAATTTTTTTTATGATTATTGTCTCTTTGTGGATCTGCTCTGGTTTCTGTAAAGTCAGTCATTTGCCATACTTCCACATTACATTGGTTTCAAAAGTTTCATCTTAAAACTTCTAAGTATATCATTCTTTGTGTTTTCTGTCTCTTTGCTTTAGTACCTTGTTGATTATCTTGATTTAGAGGGTCAAGATTTAAATTTTTTTTTCTCCATTTTTTTTTTTGACACCAAAATTTATTTTCTTAAAAATCTATAAAAATCTCTTAAAAGCATTTTGTAATAACACAGTGATACAGAAAAGTTTCCATATTACAGATATAATTCAGTTGAAGAAGGGTATACTAGTATATATAAACTGTTGTAAAATAAGCTTTGGGGGAACATATGAACATTAGGTGTTCACTGTGAACATCTTATATTTCCAGGTGATGTGCAGGTGCAGAAATCTGAGATTACTGATTGCTAGAATGTTATTTAGTTGGGCCCATGAAATGATTACGGTGTTGGGATTGTTAGGCCATAAATGAGAATTAAGTACAATGTTGAAGACAATATTTAAAATACTATCTTAAGAGGTATAAGTCTTTAAGTTGGGGAAGCAGTTTCCTTTTTACCTGATTTCCCAAAATTAATTTCTCCAAAATTAATTTTCTCAAAATAATTAGCCAATTCATAGTATTAGCTTATTTCACATTAGCTCTTTTGGTACTTTATATATAGGTTCTGCAGGGGGGTATTTTTGTTTTTTGTTTGTTTTTGTTTTGTTTTTTAAGTTATCTATTTTTTGTATAATAGGGTATATTTGACAGTCCCAATCTCCCAGTTTATCCCTCTTCCTCCCCACCCCTTGCTAACCATAAGATTGTTTTCTACATCTGTGACTCTATTTCTGGTTTGTAAATAAGTTCATTTGTACCATCTTTTTAGATCCCACACATAAGCATTATCATATGATATTTGTCTTTCTCTGACTTACTTCACTCGGTATGACAGTCTCTAGGTTCACCAATGTTGCTGCAAATGGCATTATTTCATTCTTCTTTTATAGCTAATACTCCCTCGTATATATGTACCACATCTTTTTTATCCATTTATCTTTCAGTGGACACTTAGGTTGCTTCCATGTCTTGGCTGTTGTAAATAGTGTTGCTGTGAGTATTGGGGTTCATGTATCTATACATAGAAGGTCCTGAAGGTGCTACCAGAAAACTGCTAGAGCTCATCAATGAATTTGTTAAAGTTGCAGGATACAAAATTAATATACAGAAATCTGTTGCATTTCTATACTCTAACAATGAAAGATCAGGAAGAGAAATTAAAGAAACAATCTCATTTACCATCCCATCCTATCAAAAAGAATAAAATACCTAATAATAAACCTACCTAAGGAGACACAAACCTGTACTCCAAAAACTATAAGATGCTGATGAAAGAAATCATAGATGACACAAACAGATGGAAAGATATGCCATGTTCTTGGATTGGAAGAATCCATGTTGTCAAAATGACACTACTACCCAAAGCAATCTACAGATTCAGCACAGTCCCTATCAAGTTACCAATGACATTTTTCACAGCACTAGAAGAAAAAAATTGTAAAATTCGTGTGGAGACACAAAGGACCCTGAATAGTCAAAGGAATTTAAGGAAGAAAAATGGAGCTGGAGGAATCAGGCACCCTGACTTTAGACTATACTACAAAGCTGCAGTCATCAGAGCAGTATGGTGCTGGCACAAAAACAGAAATATAGATCAACAGATAGAAAGCCCAGAGATAAACTCACTCACCTACAGTCAATTAACCTATGACAAAGGAGGCAAGACTATACGATGGAAGAAAGACAGTCTCTTTCAATAAATGGTGCTGGGAAAACTGTACAGCTACATGTGAAAAAATGAAATTGAAACATTCTTTAACACCATACACAAAAATAAACTCAAAATGGAGTAAAGACCTAAACGTAAGGCTGGATACTATAAAACTCTTTGAGGAAAACATAGGCAGAACATTCTCTAACATAAATCACAGCAAGATCGTTTTTGATCCACCTCCTAGAGTAATGAAAAGAAGAAAAATAAACAAATGGGACCTAATTAAATTTAAAAGCTTTTGCCCAGTAAAGGAAACCATAAACAAAATGAAAAGACAACCCACAGAATAGGAGAAAATATTTGCCAGTGAAGTCACTGACAAGAGATTAATCTCCAAAATATACAAACAGCTCATGCAGCTCAGTAAGGAAAAAACAAACAACCCAATCTAAAAATGGGCAGAAGATCTAAATAGACATTTCTCCAAAGAAGACCAAAACATACAGATGGCCAATAGGCATATGAAAATATGCTCAACATTGCTAATTATTAGAGAAATGCAAATCAAAACTATGATGAGGTATCACCTCACACCTGTCAGAGTGGCCATCATCAAAAAATCTACAAACAATAAATGCTGGAGAGGATATGAAGAAAAAGGAACCCTCCTGCACTGTTGGTGGGAATGTAAATTGATGCAGCCACTGTGGAGAACAGTATGGAGGTTCCTTAAGAAACTGAAAATAGAGCTACCATATGATCTAGCTATCCCAGTCCTGGGCATATATCTTGAGAAAACCACAATTCGAAAAGATACATGCACCCCACTGTTTACAATAGCCAGGACATGGAAACAACCTAAATGTCCATTGACAGAGGAATGGATAAAGAAGACACACACACACAATGTTTTTCTCTATTATCAATAAAAATATTCAGCTTTTCAAGGCTTGGGCCACTTGTTTCTCCCTTGTTAATTGTGTTATGAAGTAGAGAAAAGTGTGACATAGACATGATGAGATAGCTGTAGTGGAGAGAAGAAAGTGATTATATGATCAGGATTGAAGTGATAATACTTTTTATTTTTTTTTAATTCCTTTCATCTTTTTTTGCCCTAAATATTTATTTATTTATTTGGTTGTCCCAAGTCTTAGTTGAGGCAGGCAGGCTCCTTAGTTGTGTCTTGTGAGCTCCTTAGTTGCAGCACATAGGCTCCTTAATTGTGGCTCAGGGACTCCTTAGTTGTGGCATACAGTCTCTTAGTTGCTGCATGCATGTGGGAATCTAGTTCCCGGACCAGGGAATCAAACCTAGGCCCCCTGCATTGGGACTGTGGAATCTTAACCACTGCACCACCAGGGAAGTCCCAATAATAATTTTTAAAATGTCAGTCTCTAAGTAGGGTCTGATAGGGAAGTGATATAGACATATTTGAGCAAAATGATTTGCATTGATATTGTGGGGATCACAAAGATTCCTGAAATATATTTAAAAGGAAAAAGCTCTTGTGTACATATAAAAATTTAATTAGTAAACCCCCCAAAAGAGTTGGAGGAGGAAAAAAAAAACAGTTTTAAGACAGCTGTCTCTATAAATTGTTATGCCAATAAGTGGTTGTATATTCCAGATAACTGTGTATATATTTTCTGAATTCCAAATCTTGTCTGCCTCCTTTTTTACTTAGTGCCACATTTTAGGTCTTTAATACTCATTTGTGTGGAAACTGCTTTTTTTTTTTTTTTTTTTTTCGGGCACACGGGCTTAGTTGCTCCGCGGCATGTGGGATCTTCCTGGAGCTGGGATCGAACCCGTGACCTCTGCATTGGCAGGCGGATTCCTAACCACTGCGCCACCTAGGAAGCCCCGGAAACTGCTTTTTAATCCAAAATAATTTAGCCCTCATAGGAATGTAACTAACACCTGGATGCTCTGACTGGAGCAGCTGCTCTGTAACCTCAGGTGTTCTTGGGAGCAGCGTTCCTTTCCTCTCCCTGGCTGATTCTCCATATGTTTCTAGATCTGTGACTGTATCAGTATCTCTGTGTGAGAGTTAAGCCATTTTCAGAGATAACATAATGTCAGCATCCCTTCCTTTCAACCATGTGATTTCATCTTTTTTAATGTGTCACATGGTCTTTTGTGATGTGATTCATTAATCCAGTAAACATTTTTTGAGCCCTTGCCTTGTGCAGTTTCTAAACACTGAGAAGACAAGTGACTGAAAAACGATTTCTGCTTTTTCAGAGATGACAATATAATGGGAGGAAACAGATTAGTGCAAATAATTAGCATGAAATAAAATGAGTATTAAAAGAAGTGCGGATAAAGGGCTGTGGAAGCTCTGAGGATTTGTTTCATCATGCTTAGTGTGGGGCAGAGGTAGCTTCTTAATGAAGAATAGTTAGAATTTACTAGATAAATAAGGAGGGCTTTGCTTGTGAAGAGAAGAGCATATATAAGAGGGCGAAAGAGAAAACACCCTGGAGAGATGCACTTCTTTGAGGTATAGTTTTCTTTGAAATTAAAATTGGAACATCAGTACAAAGTTTTGCTTGACAAAATACGGGGTTTAGACTTTTTTCCTTAGCTAATGGAATCACTGAAAGAGCTTAAGCACTAGAATGGTAGAATCATATGTGAAAGATCATTTTGGCAGTAGTGTAGAAGAATTTGAAGCAAACAAAATGGAATGAGGAAGATGAATTTAGGTAGGAATTAAGCATCTGAAATGCAGTGGCAGTGGAGTTGGAGAGGAAGGAATAAGTTTAAGAGCTATTAGAATTCCCTTGACTGGGCTTCCCTGGTGGCCCAGTGGTTAAGAATCCGTGTGCCAACGCAGGAGACACGGGTTCAATCCCTGATCCGGAAAGATCCCACATGCCTCGGAGCAACTAAGCCTGTGTGCCACAACTCCTGAGCCTGCGCTCTAGAGCCCGCAAGCCGCAACTGTTGAGCCCACACGCTGCAACTACTAAAGCCCGTGTGCCTAAATCCCATGCTCTACAGCAAGAGAAGCCACTGTGATAAGAAGCTTGTGCACCACAGTGAAGAGTAGCCCCGCTCTCCGCAACTACAGAAAGCCTGCGTGCAGCAATGAAGACCCAATGCAGCCAATAAATAAAAAATAAAATAAATAAATAAACTTTTTAAAAATATTTTTAAAAAAAAGGAATTTCCTTCACTGTGAGAAGAAGGCACAAGGACAAGTCACCGATTACTTAAATTTCTAGCTTGGTGTCCAGGAAAATAAAGGTATTCAGACTGAGCAAAGGCTGAGAAGGTGGAGTCACTTAGTGGAACTCTGTAATTGCACTGGGTTTCTTAAGACAGTATTGTATACCAAGCTCAGAAATATTAGATAATGTTGATTTTTATGTGTAGAAAATCTTATTTAAAAAAAAATCAAAAGATACGAGGATGTTAAAGATAGGAAAATGGAGTATTTAACAAATTTGGGATTATGCAGGTAGAGCATTTTGGTTTGTAGATTCATTAACTTTTGTTTTAGGGATGAGTTCGGTTTTCTTTGCTGATGAAGTCAGATTGTAATAAATTTTATTTATTTATTTATATTTATTTGGTTGTGCTGGGTCTTAGTTGCAGCAGGTGGGCTCCTTAGTTGTGGCATGTGAACTCTTAGTTGCAACATACATGTGGGATCTAGTTCCCTGACCAGAGATCGAACCCAGGCCTCCTGTATTGGGAGTGTGGAGTCTTAATCACTGTGCACCAGGGAAGTCCCTGTAATAAATTCTAATTTGTTCTGTTTGGAGTTCATTAAATCATTTAAAAATTCTAATTATGAATTAATTAGAAATGAAAATGATTGATTTACATTGAAAAATAATGAAGAAAAAATTCTCTTTTGTGTGACTTGGATTTAAAAAACCATTAATTGAGAATTAGTTTAGTTTCTTTTATCTAAACAGTTGTACCCAACATTTGAATTCAAATTTTTCTCATTACTAATCTAAGAAGAGTAACCAACTTAGGAAAAAAAAATGTATGTGTGTCTGTGAGATTCAGTGCAGGAAGTGCTCTGTTGCCTTTGTAGCACAGACTAAGCTGAAGAGAGTATTGGTATGCTTGATGAAAATGGTCCACAGTGTGGGGGCTGGGAGAGAGATCCTGGTAAAGAATAGACAGGAGCATCCAGGAGATGGATGGCCACTTGCTCTGACCTAAAGTTCTGTTTTTCTTTTTTGTACGTATTGAAACATTAGTTTATTTTAACTAAAACATAATTTGATAATATAAGTTAGTGTTTTTTCATAGCAAAAGATCATGAGGAATTTATAAAGTTTAATTTCAGTACTTTTTTTTCCCCTTCCTTTAGATCGTATAATGAAAAAAACAGAAGAGTCTGAATCACAGCTGGAGTCTGAAATTAAAAGGAAAGTCGCACAGAAACGTCACAGTAGTGCATATCAGTCTACCCCACCTTCTCTGTCTCCTGCTTCCAAAAAATGTTTAACTGATTTAGAGGTAGGTAGAGAAATTATTCTGTGTTGCTTAGCAATTGGTATTTTTATTAATATTGTTTTTAGTACTTATTAAATTCTAGGTGACCTTTTCAAATAGGACTGAAAGAACTAGAAAAGTTATTTAGGCAAACTTTTCTGCCTTCGTTAGATCATTTTTCAATTATAAAAAATCCAGAATATATATCTTTCAGAGAAGAATTTATGCATCCCTCTGTGCTACATACTTCAAATAATTGCTCTCAATCAGAAATTTTTTGAAATAGTTTTAAATTTACAGAAAAAATGAAAAATATCCACTTATTCTTCCATTTGATTCTGCAGTTTTCCACATTTGCTCTATTGTTCTACCTCACTCTGTCTTTCCTCTGAGTCGTTGGGGGATGGGGGGAGCAAGTATGTTTCTGTACCATATAAGTAAGGCAGAATGTCCATTTACTACATAATACTTTAGTGTGTGTTTCCTTAAAAAAAAATTCTCCTATATAACCAGAGAACAACTGTCAAAAGTCTTTAATTAACATGGATCCAAAATTATCATCTAATCCACAAACTTCATTCATATTTTCCCTAACCAGTGTCCTTTATGGAAACAGGATCCAGTTCAGGATCATGTTACATTTAGTTGTCATGATCGTCAGTCTTATTTAATCTGGAATAATTCCTTGATATGCCCTTGTCATTCATAACCTTGTTATTTGTAAAGAATATAGGCCACTTAACTTTGTATCTCAAGTTGGATTTGTCTAATGGTTCATTGTGATTTATACGTTTTTCAAGAATCCTCAGAACGATGGTGTGATCTCATTGCACCATATCAGGAGGTATATAATGTTTTGATTTTCACATTACTCACTTTCATCTTGTTTAAGATGTACTCTTCTTGATTTTTCCAGGTATTTTAGTAGGTATTTTTAATAGGTATTTCTATGCTCATTTATTAGTAAGAGTTTTTTCTTATCCCACATTTACTTATGTCTTTTTCTGTTTTTATCAGCATAGACACATAGATTCTTATTTTACTCAAAAAGGTCATACTCTGTAACTATCATTATTTATTTTGATGCTCAAATTGTCCCAGACTTGGCCCTGTGGAAAGTTCTTCAAGCTGGCTACTGTTTCTTTTTGACATATCACCTTCATTATTTGAGTACTTATTCTGGTATAACCAGATAGTCTAGACTTCTTTGTATTTTCTCTGCATCAGCTCTAGAGTCATGCATTTCTCCCAAGGAGCCATTGTTTCTATAAGTGGAGAGAAGATATTTGGGCAATAGTTGTGCTTGTTGCTACTGGGTGTCACATCTATAGGCTCTCTCAGTGGACTGAACTAGGAAATATTTGTGTGTGTATATATATGTTACTGTTTAGTATTTATTAAAATCCATGAGTTCACATTGACAATGCCAATTCTAGTCCAACACTACAGTGTTTATTTTAGTCTTTTGTACTTTGCATGTTTGTTAACTCCCTTCTCTAACAGTGAGAAACCTGTCAATGTATTTACTTCTCCAGTGTATTTACATCTCCAGTGTATTTACATATTTGCTCAGTTGCCTTTTATGTGACCAGTCTCCTGGCATGCCAGCCTAAAATTGGCCTGGGCAATACTGGCCTCCCCTGCACTGCTTGGCCCATTGCTTGACCCAGGGAAAGAAGGAGAAAAGAAGAAAGCTCCTTCCCAGGCACATCATCTTTCCTCCACTGGGCATGCAAGCTAAAAACCTCAGAATTTTTTTTAACATGTACAGTATATTTTCTTTTTATTCTTTACTCCCATGCCATTTATTCTTCTTTGGTTTTTTTAATGGAGATAAAAAATAGACGGTAGCCATCCTGTATATAATTTTAAATTCTTGTGCAAGATTAGTGGTTTTTCTTTCCATGTGTAGTCTGTGAAGTTTCACGCTATGTACTGCTTGTAAGAAAACAAGGTCTTTGGTATTTAATGAAATTATTAAAAGTTCAGAATATTTACAAAATATGATGTTGTCTTAGTGGTGTCTCATCAAAGACAGGCTCAGTCTTATTAAATATAGTTGGTTATTATTAATGTGTAGAGACTGGCAGATAGTATGTGATATGCGATTTCAATTTATTTTATTTTGTAAGTCTTCCGCTGATGAAAAGGGGGGAAATGATACTTAATCATTGTTTTCCAAAAGAAATTATACTTAAATAAAATTTTTATGAAAATTTACTACTTTACATACTTTACTAAAAGTAATTGAGCGATGCTGAGATTCTAGTTTTTAGATCACTAGGTTGATAAAATTCTTAATCTGTAGTTTTTATCATGAAAAATTTAATATCACACTTGGTACAACAGATCTGTATTTTGTTCCTAATTGTTGCCAACAGCTCTACGATATGTGTTTCTTAGCCATTGGAAGGCATATGATAATTGCTCATGATATATTTCCTTCTACGTTTTAATATTAAAAATTTTAATAGGGAGGTGCTTTTTCTGTTTTCATATCAATTTTATAGAAGAAAATATGTGAAAGTATTGCTTTTCCATGGAGTTCTTTTTATTGAAATACATCCGTTATTATGGACAAAGTATCGGAGACAGTCTGAACCCAGCTTGATCATATCCTCAATTCTTAAAAGACAGAGTTAGCTTATATATAGCTGACTCCCATTGTGGCAAATGGGGGTCTACCTCCCACATAAATGAACGTCTTTATAGTTTTTTGAGTGTACCACGATATTTTTTAAACCTAACTAGAGGTGGAAATATGTCAATGCTCATCATGAAAATAATGGAGTTTAGATTTTTTTTTAGAGTATTAGATACTTCATCACAGGGTAGTATGTAGGTAGGGACTTTTGTTTATGGGTTTTTTGTTTATGCATTTCCCTTTTGTTTATGGGTTTCCCTTTCAGATACAGTAGGATGTGGTCAACCATTTGCATTATTTGTATTTCATTTAAATATATTTCTCTTATTGGCAGTAGGCTAAAATTTGAGTCAGATAATTTGTCCCACATTCATGTCTGACCAGTTGTTCACATAGCTTACCTATGCATTCAAAATAGTGTAACAGAGTTATCCTATATACTGGCAGAGAAAAAAACATGAGTTTTTTTCTTGTTTTTTTATAATCCATATATGCCAAGATAATGAGCTGATGTTCTACTAAGTTCGATTTTGCCCTGGTAAAAGGTTGATTTTCATTCCTTTTTGTTATCTGGGGTAAACCCTTGAATAGGTAACATGGTATAAAAGAACAGCTTTGTCCTGGGTCATATTGGGCAAAACAAACTATTTATCAGTTTTTTCATCCTTAAAACAAGGAGATAAGCCTAGATTAGTGGTCTCTGTAGACTTTTTTTGCTTGTGTACTTTCTGTATGTTATTTTTGAGTTACGATTTGCATAGATTAAAGTGTATAGAACATTCAGTTCAGTGAATTTTGAAATTTAAGTATACGCATGTAATCATACATAATTACCACCTACCTGTTGGTCCTGTAACCACTTGATGTCTTCTGTCATCTAAAAGACCTAAAAGAATTTTCAACAATTAGGTATTCTCTTATGTATTCTAAAATAGACATTTAGCATTTTTCATCCCAAATTTAAATGGTCACACAGGATGTAATAGTCGTTACAGTGTTAGGAGTAACATTTTTAAATGGAATGGTTAAATCACTCTCCTCTTATATGTATCTGGGAGTATCCAAATATGATAGCACTTGATAATTACCATCTCATTTTGTCATTTCATCCTGTGGTATAAGGCTAAAATGTTAAAAGAATTTTCATTTAGATTATTTCACTTGTTAATAGTACACAATTGATTTAAAATTGTATATTTTTACAAAGTTTGAAAAATAATTGACATAAAAAGTAAAATTATTGCAAATGCATCTTTTCATTAGAGACTATTTTTTCAATTATTTCATGTGTCATGGATAAATATTGTTATATACTGAGGCCAGATTCAGCATCTCTTCATATTTTCCTTCTTATAGATGTAAGTGATAAAGAACCTTGTTCACATAAATAGGTACGTGAGTAGGAAAGAGTTTTATTATAGTAATAGCACCAAATACCTTGAACTCCTTATACATCATATGCTTCAAAAAATCACATTACTCTACTGTCAAAAAACATTTTTTAATGATATCACAATTGTAGGAGGCCTAGATTAGGTCTTCTTTAAAATATTTTTGAAGCACTGTCTTAGAAATAAATTATCTTGTGAAAGTTTTTGTTAACCAGAACTTAGAATTGATTCATTTTTCCAACATTTAAAATTATCCTTCTGTTTGGTTCAATGATTTTTATACCCCAGGGCAATGCACCATTGCAGCATTTCAAATGGAAGATGGGTTTAGCGTTCTAAGTATGAGAAGAACAATTTGACATGAGAAGCATAATCAGATCAGTTTTTGGAAAGGTTATATGTGTGAATTGAGGATCTAGATATTGATTCCCTTAAAATTATACATGCCATGTATGCCTAAGAAAATCTTTATGTAGCTCTTGAGGAATTTACATAGTCCAGTTTGAAGGTTGCCGGACTAGATGGTTTTGAAAATTCCTTCCAGCGTTCTGATGCCAAATCCCAAGTAACATTCAGTGTTTTGTGGTAGCCATAGTGGTGGAGAGGGAAAGTAGGAGATTTAATTTTGAGATTGTTGTTGTTCCATGATGTTGAAATAAAATGCCAGTCTTTTGTTTCTTTTATTTATTTATTTATTTATTTTTTGGAATTTAAGGCTTCTAAGCAGTGTGGATATTGTCCAAAATGTGGAAAAGAAAAAGAAAATCAGACCAAATGCCAAAGCTGTGGTATTCCTTTTCCTAAGGATTTGCAAAGAAATTGCAGACAAGCTGTAACTTTGAATGAATCTACTGGACTATTAAGAACGTCAATTCATCAGAATTCTGGAGGACAGAAGTCACAAACCACAGCATTACCAGCCAAGAAGTTTTATGGCAACAGTGTGGGAAAGGTTCCAATTGATATTATTGTGAATTGTGATGATAGTGGACAGAATTATTTACAGACTAATGGGAAAGTCATTTTACCAAGGGCAAAAGTAGCCAAAATCACAAACCTGAAAGAAAGGAAAACAAGCCTGTTAGACCTAAATGATCCAAGTAAGTATTTTACTCCCTTTAGTATTGCTTCTTATATCAATCCAGTATTTTTCACATATATTTTTAATATGAGCATGCACGTATTTCAGAAGTGCAGTTTTAAAAGGTGTCTTCTTGTGTCAGTGTGACATGCTTTTTGGGTAGATTATTAAAACTGTCCACGTAGTTGGAAAATAATAACTGACTTTGTTCTTATCCCATCCATCTTAAAGAGTAAACAAACAAACAAAAAACCCCACAGACCTTGGCCCTACTCTTAGGTCAAGTGCCAGTTATGCCCCCAGTTTCTAACTTTGACTCCGTTAATTTAATCTCTCTGATCTATAAGTGGATATATTTCCTGCCTGAGAGTGTTCTTGAGGGAGTAAATTTAAAAACAACATGAAATGCCTAGCATAGCTCAATAATGCATTTGGCAAAAGAAAGGACTCTGAAAATTTGTTCTCTTATTACTTTTGTTCCTCCCCTAAATCTTTTTGTCACTATCTTTAGTCACATGTACATATGTGTATGTATATAAAATGCACTCCTTTTTGTAATAAATAGCACAAGATTGAAAACAGTCATGGATTGGTTGAATAAATTGTAGTGTACGTAGATGTACAAGGGGGAAGAAAGGTCTTAGATGTTTAATCAAGTGAATAAAGCAGTGTGCACATCAGAGCTTACAGTATATAGGGATTTTTTTTTTTAGTGGAAAGATATATCAAAAGCTGATTTTCAAAGGAAGATAGTTAGAAGGGTTGGAAACAGTGTAGGAGTTAGGAATAGGAGCTAGATTTCTCCGAATACACCTTGTTTTATAGATTTGACTTTGGAACTATGTAAATGTTTTATATGATTATAAAACAAAATTAAGTTGGAGATTTAAAACAACAAAATCAAAACCAAAATGAAACAAATGAACTTAATTATATATCTAGTTGGTGGCTGGAACACACAGTTATTTCAAATGGATTTAAATTAAAATAATATTGTGGTTCTACATCCCTAATGTTCAGACAGAACTCCAAAGAAATCCTAACTGTATTCAGTAACATTATTATTAATGTTGCTATTTTTAAACATATATTTATAAAACAAGCAATATGTTATTGTCTCCAGAAACCAAGATTTTCAGTGTTAGTGAAAAGGAATACAAACGCAAAATCAAAGAAGTAAAAATAACTGTAACTTTAAATTTGAATTGGAGATAATGCTGGAACTTATTGTATATTTTCTATTAAATAGAAAGTATTTTTTAGCTTTACCCATAGAAAATGCCTAGAAACAGTAAGCAACCCTCATATAGAAACAAACAACCCTAGTTCCCATGTTTGTGTTTTTGAATACCATTTTCCACTAAAAATAATCAGTGCTTCTCAGAGAAATGGCTGGCTCCAGCTTTAGAGCACAAATATATGAGCTAGTTCTCAACCGAGTCATATGAGGAAGCATGGAAACAGTCACAAACAATTACGTGTCAAAAGCACACAGGTGGCCACTCTTGCCTTCTGGGATGGCCCACACTCTGTCTGTGAAGTGTGTTTCTCTCTAAATAAATCCACTTCTTAAAAAAAAAATAGGGGGGAGGGGTAAAGCACACAGGAGTTAAAATTAGAGGGCTCCCACTGACTAAGAATGAGACTGCTTGGGTCACTAAAGGAATCATAACTACTATGTATTGAAATATGTCAAATATATCAAAATTATATCAGTATATCAATAATGATATCCTCCTACTCCCTCATAAAGAAATAAGCTCCCCGTTTGGTTACCTTATAAAAGGGATAAAATCAAGAATTTTTTTCAACCTCAGGGACATGTCAAGTTCTGTTTCAATTCAGTGTAAAAGCCTTAACCCATACCAGTACATTAGCTTGTTTTACAAAAGAGTTTGGTTTCCAAAGAAATTACTGTATGACAGCTGTCTAGCCAACACTCTTGTTATGATGTTATGAGGATGCTGATATTTGAGTATTTTATGATACATTTTAGTGCTATACCAATGCAATATTATGTTAACGTCATTTGAATCTTTCTTAATGGTGAGGTTTTTACATTTTAGTATAAAATATGAATAAAACTCTAACTTATTAGGCAGTTCCTGGGTATTATTCTGAGCCAAACTTTATACTGGAAACTCAATATCCTGAGGAATTTCCAGGATGAGGGGAACTGGAAGTTAGTAAGGCTAAGTTGATAAGTAAAAAAGCAAAATAAATCCATGTGGTTCTGAGGTGCTTTCAGCAGTTTGCTATTTAGAGCTTAACCTAGAACCTCAACTATGAGCTAAACCCATAAATTTGCTTCCCTCCCCTGCTCAAAAAAAAAAAAATTAAAAACTGTATTTCTCATTAAAGTATATGGAAAAATATCTTCTGTTTTAAGATATCATTTATTACATGCTTATTGGCCCTGCCTTATGATAAAAGTTTATATACTAACCAGTTTAATTTGGTTTTTAGAGTCCTCATGCAACCCTATTTTATAAATGAGGCATCCTAGACTTAAGCCTAGGCTTAAGGCTTCTCAATATAATATACATATGGGCTGTTGAAGTTTAGATTTTAAAAAAGACTTTTATGGTTCCAGAGTCTCTTTTCTTTATATACTTTATCATTCTTAAATTTGTATTCCTGTTAAAATAGTTTATTATGAAGCTTTTATTCTGTCCTTGGTGGTCAGATAATAAATAAAATGTACAATGTCTCAAGTAGTGATAAATTCTATGTAGAAAAGTGAAACAGTTCCGGAAGATCGAGAGTGACAAGTGTCACAGTGAAGAAGCTTGCAATTTTAGATAGGTGGTGGAATCCTAGATAGGTAGGTGAAAAAGTTACTTGATAAAGTAACTTTTGAACATTGCCTAGAATGAGGTGAGGAGGAAGATTTGCTGATTTCTGTGGGAACAAGTTTGGAATGTAAATGCGAAGACCTTATATTAGTCTGCTTGGGTTGCCATAACACAATACCGTAGACTGAGTGGGCTTAAACAACAGAGATTATTGTCTCATAGTTTTGGATGCTGAAAGTCCAAGATTAAGGTGCCATGAGGGTTGGTGTCTGGTGAGGCTTGTAGACAGCTGCCTTCTTGCTGTGTATTTACATGGCCTTTCTTTTGTGCATGTGAGGTGGGGAGAGAGAGATCTCTGGCATCTCTTATTCCCATTTCACCAGTCCTATCAGATTAAGGACTCACCTTTATGACCTCATTTAACCATTACCTCTTTATAGGCCCTATCTCCAAGTATAGTCACATTGGGCATTAGGGCTTCAACATAGGAATTTTGATGGGACAGACTTTAGTCCATAGCAGACCTTGATGCAGAATCTTAGATGTATAGTTATATAGACTATATTCCCTGTTTTGTATAGAATTAAAGCAGCTGTGCAAATAGCTCTTTATTGTCATTTTTGCATACTCTCTCCCCATTTGCTTTACAATTATGGTGACATTCAGCACAGCCATCATTTATTTTAAGTTAATAAAACAAGAACTATGTAGTACAGTTCTATCTGTTGCAGCATTGGGGCTTTAAAATAAGTTTTTGTTAGAGTAGATATAGAAGTTTTAATGTTCCTGAAGCACAATAAAAATTACTATAGATTGAACACTAAGTTTACCGTTTAATATATATTTATGTGTAGCTTTTCATAAACAACGTAAGCAGTTCATGGACTTTTTTAAAGCTTATTTATGTCAGGCACTATGCTAATAAACCTTTTACATGTTAAATCATTTTTTCTTAAGACAGTCCTTTGAAACTGAGGAGAAACTGAGGCAAATAGCTAGTATGTGGCAAGACCGTAACATTCAAGTATGTGTAAGTTGACTTGGACCTTCTAATCTGGCCTATTAGATTTTCTGTTAATATAATACCAGCTCTGAGAAGGATCAACTTTAGCATTTGCTCCTGAGACTGGATAGCAAAATAAAAAAGGTGAATGGTATGATGGTGGCTTTACAGAATTACGATATAGAGATGAGTTTGATAAGATTCAATAATGAGCACATGGTATAAGAGCAGATTACCTTCATATAATGTCTTGTCCATGTTCATTTACTCAGCAAGATTTATTGAGCATTAGGCACTGGTCCAAGTTCTCCTAAGGACCAGTTATGATATTAGTGATTTCTTGTGTGAGATAAAATTATTTGGTCACATGCAATTTTACACACATTTGAAATGCATGCTATTTTGTGAATAATTTGTATGCAGATTATCTTCATGCTTAAGACTTTCAGGAACTCTGAAATAAACCTACTGATAAACATTTAATTTTTGCTATAACTTGTATATATTTCTGTGTGGGTGATTGTGATAGACTATAGAATCAATTTTACATTTGTATGTTGTTAAAAAGAAAAAAACCAGTTGTAATTGTTCTCCAAATTTAACTTTTTATCAGATAAAATGGATTGTATCTTCATTTTTATTAATCTCAGATCTGGAGGAGATCCAAAGCAAATTTGGTATATTTCCCACTTTGTGCATGTATTTACATTTTTAACTGACAGGAATGAAATACCTGAAATATTTAACACTTTCTTTACAGTCATTTTGTCCAGTGATGATGATGATGATGATGATGATGACAGTGACAGGACTAACAGAAGAGAAAGCATCTCTCCTCAGCCTGCTGATTCAGCATGTTCTTCCCCAGCACCATCCACTGGAAAAGTAGAAGCAGCACTAAATGAGAACACCTGTAGAGTGGAGCGTGAACTAAGAAGCATTCCAGCAGATTCAGAATTAAATACAGTTACATTGCCAAGAAAAGCAAGAATGAAAGACCAGGTACTTTGCACATTTATTGACATTTATTCAGATTGTGTCCTTTGTTATGTAAATATTTGAGGGGAGGATAATTTGGCAGTATCTTAGGAGAAAAATGAATTAAATTCATTAAGTGGGATTTAAAGTAGCACTTGAAAGGTTATTTGAAAGAACATGAAAGCATGTACAAAAATAAATTTCAATGAAATTAAAGGCTTAAAGTATGAAAAATTCAACAAGAAGAAACAACATAAACCATATAGTAAGCAAAATATAAGTATAAATATATTTGTATAATCTAGTGGACAGGAAGAGGTCATTTTAACTTGGGTATATTTTACCATAATATTGTTGTTTTACTATATTTTATACATTTTACTGTATAAAATTTTTAAAATATTCAGATGGCAAAAGAAATTATGTCAATAGACAATAGATCTAGAAAGGGATATTTGTAATGCAGATAACATACACTAATATCTATAATAGACCAAACACTTTTAAAAGAGGAAAAAAGAAATAAAAAGATAGGAATAGACAAAAAGAAGAGAAAATTCAGATAATAAACTTTTATAGAAAAAGTGCATGTTAAAGAAAATGAAATACAATCATATACTTAACAGACTTTCAAAATTAATGCAAAATCAGTTGTACTACTAGCAAGAATTCAAGGGAAAGGGTATTTTCCTTATATGCTGATGAAAAAAATGTAAGTTGTTATGGCCTTTTGGGAAAGCAATATAAAAACATCTACTAAAATATTTAAAATGCATACTGAATGACCAAGTAATTCATTCCCTAGACTCAGTCTCAAAGGAATCCTCTACCTCCAGTGCTTAGACTGTATGTATAAATATGATTATTAGCAAGCAGAATAATTGCCTATTAATATAGAAATGGCTGAAGAAACTATGGTATATCTATACAGTGGACTATTTATTATGCAGCTACTGACAATAAAAATTACAGCTGTATCAGTGACTTTCAGGATTTCTACATGGAACTGTTCAGTGAGAATACCAAGGCGCAGAAATACGTGCATATTTTCTTATTTTTTAAAAAGAACTTTAAAAAAAATAAACTTGTATGTTAAAAAATTGTGTGTGTGTGTACATTTGTCGGGAATTCTAGAAGTTATAGATAAAAATATGGAAACATACATATTTGATTGTTAAGATGGAAACTGTAAGAAATAAAAAACAAGAAGTAACTGTAATAATAGAAGAAATATAGATTGATATTTTTAATATAATCTTGGGGAATGCCTCCAAGCATTTCAGTACAAGCAAAAATAACAAATGAAGAGATGAATCTATTTGATTAAATGGGAAGTACAGAACAGTGAACCAAAACACCATCCACAGAATTTGATTGGTAATACAAATGGGAAAAAATAGTGAAGTATGTGACAAAGTATGAGTTGATCCTTTATGTGTTTTTAATTTGTTAAAAATCAAAAAATAGAAGCAAACCTTAGAAAAATTGAGTAAAGGGTATGAATAGAGTTTTTTTTTTTTAAAGTACTGAAAAAGAAATTAAAATATATTTTAAGTGCTAAATTGCTGAGAAATTTATAATAGTGTTTCTTGGCTGGTGTTTGGAGGAATGGGATGTTGGGTGTGTAAATTGGTATAACTCTGCTGGAGGGCAATTTGGTGATAATTGTATATACCAGGATTCAGCTGCAGAAATGCTTGTTGGAGAATATTGTGTCATGGGGAAAGGTCAGAAAGAAGGCAAATGTCCAGCATAGGAGGGCTCAGTTAAATAAACAGTGGATTTCCATATGATGAAATCTGTGAGTGAGCAGTTTTCACACTGGCACACTGAACAGCAAGGGTTCCTCTGTGCTGGTTTAGGAGCAGCCCCTTGGGAGGATGTGGACCACCCAAGTTCTAGACTTAGTCTCTCCACTGTGGATTCAGCTGGAGCAGCTCTTAAATTATCTAACTTATTATTGAGCTAAATAACATCTCATTTGAAGAAATAACTCTAAAGCTAAAAAAAGATTTTTAAAACTCTCTAATAGGTTTCTGCTAATAACCTGGGAAAATATTCATGATAAATCTGTTAATAAGCCTGAAAAAGCAATTTACAGAAATAAGTATGTGTGTATATCACATTTTGTTTTAATACATATATTTTCCTATGACATGGATCAGAAAAATGTCTCTAGAGGGATTATGGGAATAGTGCCTATTTCTTCGCAGTGGACATTTTTTTTCTTCTTGTTTTTTATCAAGATCATGTTTTATTCTTGTGATGATAAGGTTTTTAACATAATAACTTTATTTTTAATTACATTTAATTTAAATTATACTTATATAAAATATATTTTTATATTATGATTAATTTACATTTGGGAGTGACTGAAATCTTAATTTAACAGATCAAATCATTTAACACTTTATATAAAGAAACATTGTTTTATAATGCAAATAACCATTGTCCTAAATTATCTGTTTTCTAAAGAGCTGCTAATTTAATCCAAATACTACAACCACTACCACTATTACTAGCTGACTTTTATCCAGCATTTTACTGTGCGTGAAGCACAATGTTAAGCTGCTTCTATGCATTAGCTCATTTGAGTAAATACTCTTACATTTTAGTTTAGGAAACTAGAACTTTAGGCGTTATTATTTAGTTTTCCAAGATCAGATCATTAAAAGGTAGTATAGCTGTGATTTGAACCCAGGCTATCTGATTCCCAGAGTACCATTTCTCACTGCTGTGCTATTACTGGAGTTTCAATTAATAACTAGATAAAATATAGCAAGATAAAACAGGAAGGATTTACTGTTATGTTATAAAATCAATAAATGTTTACTTCACCTAACACGAAGTAAAATCAACCTTATGTTTTGATAATTGTATTTTTATGTTGGGTCTTCTTTGCATATGTCTACTTAGTTTGCAGCCTTGTTTTAGTAACTTATTAAAGTGAAATACTTTTTTCCTTTTTCAGTTTGGTAATCCTATTATCCAAACACCTCTAAAACGTCGTAAAGTGATTTCTCAAGAAACTTTAGTTGATCCTGTATCTTTAAGCTGCCAAAGTTCCTTTGATAGTGTAATTTTAAACTGTCGAAGTATACGAGTAGGAACACTCTTCCGACTATTAATAGAGCCTGTAATTGTAAGTATATTCTGAGTTCTTTACTGTACCGATTATAAGATTCAAAATTTTATGACTAAGGCTAATATTTTTAAATTTATAAGTTAAAATATTTAATAGAATACTAAAATTATTTCAAGATTTCACATTGTTTTAGGAATATATAAACAATTATAAATAACTACTCATCATAAAAGTTAGTGGGTAAAAAATTTGTCATATATATCCAATACTTTTTTTTTAATTTATCATAATGTAATATTCAAAGTACATATCATAGTAAGGTATCATAGGAAGATGCTTGTTCTCACTGAGTTAGAATACCCTGCAATGTGTTACCGTTTTATTCTCATGCCAGCTCAATGCATGAAAAGAGTATTTTAAAGAACTATATGAGAGAAAGAAGACTCTAGAAACTTTGGGGTCTGCAGAAAAATGTCTTGCAACATAGCAACTCCTAGAAATAGATTATTGAACTACGGTGGCGACCCAAGTGATATTGTGCTTTTGAACTAGTTCAGTGTCCACAAAGCCCAAAGGACTTTCTATAGTCCCTTTATCTTACCTGTCATACTTGTCTCCTTATTTTCTACTACCACCAATCCAATTCAAATGTATATTTTGTATTTAAAATTTTAACATAATGTCTTAAGCCTCCTAAGTCATAATTTTTCTTCTTTCTAATGTATCCTATACATTGTTGGTAGGTTAATCTTCCTGTAACACTCTACTTATTTTGTAAGCCTTAGTTTTAAATATCTTAACTTGGTGTCCCTAACTATCTGTTTCCAGCTATTTTTTCAACAAACAGAGGCTGGCTTCATTCTCAGTATTGTAAAGGCTAGATGGAGGAATGCAATACATGGATCAGTTTTTCTGCCTTCTGTAGGCTAAGTCCCAAATAACATGTCATTTAGGGTGTTTGTTGCAAAATCTTCAAAAATCTATGATTGTTACTAATTTATCTTATTTTTTAGTTTTGTTTAGATTTTATCAAGATACAGCTAGAAGGTAAGCTATTTTATGTCCTACTGCTCACTAAAGCTTTGTTTACACTAAAACACTTTACTGGATTAAAAATTAAGTGATAGTCTTAGAATTCACTAAGTTGATTAGTTATTACATCTTAATGGGCATTATACCTTAATAGTGTAATTTCATGCTATAACATCAAAAAAGCTATGTTTAATTTTTTAAGTATACTTCATTAGAATCCTCTTTCCATCTGGAAAAAATGTAGATTTTTCTTGATTTCCCACTAGAGTTACCATTGACAGAGTATAATAAATATGTAGTTAACTTTAAAATTATACTTCCTTACAGTTTCCTCCATTCATGATTTTGCCCTCTTAAGAATTGATTGCTTTTTCATTTCCATTTGTTTTTCTCCAGAACCAGAAAATAAACCTGTAGGGATTACTTTAAATACCTCTGATCTAACGAAATGTGAATGGTGTAATGTCCGAAAATTACCGGTAGTGTTTCTTCAGACGACACCAGCAGTTTATCAGAAGCTGAGCATGCAACTGCAGATGAACAAGGAGGATAAAGTTTGGAATGATTGTAAAGGAATAAATAAGTTAACAAGTAAGTTATGTAGAGCAAATATAGTAGCACATACAATACATTGCTTAACAGAACATGAGTTGACTTTGATAGATACCTTAGATGTATATTACCTACAGTCTTCACAGTGACCTTGTAAGATAGATATTACTTCCCTCATTTTATAGATGAGGAAAAGTCGACAGAAAGTGGAAGTTCTGATTCAGGTTTACCGATTTAGAAAGTTTTCAAAATGGGTTAACACTCAAAAGATATATAGTCTATATTTTAACACTGTATAATCTGAGTAAAATGAGGTTTGTTTTTTTTTAAATATACTGATAGGAGTTCTAACTGTAAATCAGGCATCAGTCTGAAATCCTTGAAACTTAGCCTGAATAGGAAGTTTGAAAGTTCATTGAAAGGGTCTTCATTCTCTACAATAAATCAGTGTGGTTCTCCAGTTTGTTTCCATTCCCCTCTAACATTTGTGGCATAGCATGACTAGTTGTAAAATACTTTTCCTCAGGAATTGCTGCTTCAGCTTAATGAGTAAATGATAGCTACTATTAAAGCCGCAAGAGTTGGCACATTAGTTAATAGCAGTTTTTACAGTTAAATCTAGAGATACTACCAATTCACTTGACAATTTATTTGTTTGACAAAAAATGTTAACATTATGTATTTAAAACTAAAGATACTTGGATCCTATTAGATGAAATAAATTAGTTACATTTATGGATAGATTTGTTCTTGAGCTGCTGCTAGAGTAATGTGTGTTGATTCCTTTCTCTTAGTAGCTCAGGTGACATTGTTAAGTGACACTATCATTGGTCTTTATTTGTGTTGATTGTATATCCACTGTATGCCACACACTGTTTTAAACATTTATATCAGGGTTTCTGGTGATATTCTTGGAAGTAACTAGTTGTTGCTCTTTTTCTAGTATCTCTTTACTTATTTTTTTTTCTTTTAGACTTATAGTTATATTGATTTCTTTTCAGATTTGGAAGAACAATACATAATTCTAATTTTTCAAAATGGCCTTGATCCTCAGGCAAATATGGTATTTGAAAATATCATTACTGACATTGGTATAAAGAATAATGTGTCAAATTTTTTTGCGAAAATTCCCTTTGATGAAGCCAATAGCAGACTTGTTGCCTGTACAAGAACCTATGAGGAGAGCATCAAAGGAAGTTGTGTGCAAAAAGAAAACAAAATAAAAAATGTAATTATATTCTTTAATGTTTTTAATGTAATTTTAAATGGTAGCTTTAAAGGGAAATGTGTTTCATTATCATATTGCTCATTTGGAGTTAGATCTTTTAAATTCCTTTTCAGAATTATTTACTTTTATGTGATTTGTAAACTGTCTTGTGTGGAAATATTAATGATGGTGGGTGACTTCTGTCACAAATAGTAATTGGTACAATTCTCAGAAGCATTTTTATTTTAGTTCCTTTCCACATTCTGTTCTTGTCTTTACTTTTTGTCTTTTTCTCTCATCCTTTTTTCTTTTCCCCCCACTCTCAACATATGTATGCATATAGTGCTACATTCAAGTTGATGGTTACTCTGTTTCTTAAATTTGCTAGTGGTTCTCAGTGGTGACATTGGCTTCAATTCAAATAAAGGAATTTTGGTCTCTGATGTATTGTACACTTATGTGTAAAATGTGCGTACATGGTTGAAAACTTGGAAGGGAAGAATATATACCGTTTGATTCTGACTCTCAACAATTCTGGAATAACTAATTCTAAAATAACTGATCATGCAGTAGATAACTCTGAAGCCACCTAAATCAAAGGCTGCAGTACTGCTGTAACACATAATATAATGTTAATCAATACAAATATAACTTAAATACTCTAAATTTGTCTCCTACCACAACAACTGAAGGTTACTGACTATTTATTAGAAATACTTAAATCTTTCAGCCTGCCTACAAATTTGGAAATAGGGCCATCCAAGGCATAATATTGGTGAAATTTAGTAAGACTTCACCAGAGAAGAGTAATTCACACAGTTAGTGGGTTGAAGAAAAGAACAGAAGGAGGAAGGGGAACCATTCCCCTTCTTTTGCAGAATTGGCTACAGGAGATTATTCCAGAGGAAGAAAAGAGCAGTTGGAGCCATAAGGCAGCAGTGATGGACTCAGATTTCAATGGAAGGCTCTTTCTTTAAGGACTCCTTGATTCTGGAGAACTGAAGCTCAGCGGACTGTGTTCCCTGAGCCTCTGCTCCCACATTGCATGGATTGCCTAGGCACTGAACTTAGGTAGGCCTCCACTCCTAGAAGAAAAAAACACTATCTGTTATTTGAATTTTACTAACATAATCTAATTTAATATGGATGGTAGAGATCTTAGACAAGATACTGGAAAACCAGTTACAGAAGTTGGAAGAGTATCACTGTTCTAGAAGCTACAGATAAAAAGAAAGTGGCCCCTTGTTTTGCCAGTTTCTTATTTTTAATCCTTTTTATTCAAAAGTATTCTTGCCTTGTACTTTATCTTTTTGTGGAAAATTTTTCAAATTGATTTTGTGATGTGATCATTTAATTTTCTTTACCAGGTGACTCTTGAATCTAAAATACAACTTAAAAGCAAACAAGAATTCCAGTTTTTTGATGATGAGGAGGAAAGTGGAGAGAGCCACACCATCTTCATGGGCCCTGTAGAAAAGTGAGAGAATTCCTTTACATTTGCAACACTCTTAAATTTCTTCTGTTTTATTACATTTTAGTTATATACATACCTGTTTTTGTTTGTTTGCTTATTTTTTTAAATTTTGTTACAGATTGATAGTATATCCACCACCTCCAGCTAAGGGAGGCATCTCCGTTACTAATGAGGACCTGCATTGTCTAAGTGAAGGAGAATTTTTAAATGATGTTATTATAGACTTTTATTTGAAGTAAGTTAATTTTTTCCTAGCCTTTTAGCAAATTTTTACTATTTTATAACATATATGTTTGTTTTCTAGAGTCAAAATTATCTTTTTGAATTCCATCACTGCCACATATTGTGTGACATTTGGAAAGTTATTTAATGTCTCTGTGTGTTTCTTCATTTTTAAAATGGGAATAATAATATCTGAAAGAATCATGAGAATTAAGTAAGATATACATTTCAAGTGCTAGGAAAAATACCTGGCACATGGAAAGTGATCATAAATGATAGCTTATTATATTATTATTGTTGTAATGTTTAAAGCCTCTAAAATTCTTACTACCCTAGGTTAGGTAATAATTTGTTGAGCAGGCACAAAAGTATGATTTCACTCATTTCCTTCAATAAATGTTCACCAAGTACCAACTTTGTGTCAAGTACTGTATTAGAAGTTTATGATTTTATAGAGAACACAAAGATGAGATTAAGTATTGGTAGAAGTATTAACATGGTACAAACACAGCAGAAAAAGAAAGCTTCATTCTCTTTGGCGTTGGAAAATATGAGGAATCAAGAAGCTTTCCTAGAAGAGCTTACATGACCCAGAATACACATAAATATATCAAAACATGTATGTGTAGTAGGTTTATACATGTATAAATTTGTATATTTTTACTGCTTTGTGATATAAAATGGTTGTGTGTGTGAAACAAAATAGAGCTTAACTATCAGCGTCTAGTGCTCTCCAGTATTTTCTGGTTTATTCAAATGTATACCATAAGACAATATGTTTTTTAAAAACTGGTTGTTAAAGGCTGCTGGATTATCTCGACTAGGTTTTATCTGAAGGTTGCAGTTAACTGCCAATATTACTTAAAACTAAGCCGAGGACCAGTTTCACCTAGCGTGGGACAAAGTCTACATACAAACTGCATCATTACACTTTGTAGCCAATGCTGTCCAAGTCCTGTTACACCCCTCAGGTGTTTCACTGTGCGCCAGCAGCTTCCATCTGTCGTATCTGTATATCTGTGTGTAAGGGCTCTTGCTCCAGGAACTGTGGTGTATAAATACCCCAACTCCCTTGTCTCTTGTGTGGGGTCATTCTGAGGCATGTGTTTCCCCACATACACTTTGCTGCCTCCTTTCCTTCCCTGTTTCATTTCTCTACTGGTGTGACCTCCACTTCCAAAATAAAGTCCCTTCACTTGAAATAAATAAATAGATAAGTAAACAAACAAATAAATAAAAGCTGCTGGATAGATTTTATAGCCTACAATTGTTGCAAGCCACAGTTTGAGAAAAGAAAACATTGTTATTCAAAATGAAAGGTTTTGATCAGAGAAGTGATATTATAATTGAGTTTCCTTAAGGTCATTTTGACAGGCAGGTTCGTTGTGAATGTCTAGATGAGAGATGGTTTAAGGAATTTTAATTAAGGTGATATAAGAAGCCTAATTAAGACATTTTAGTTTTAGCGAAGAGGAAATAATGAAATGTTTTAAGAGGTAGAGTTGTTTCGCAGGAGTTTTGGACTGATTGAATGGATATTAAGAAGGGGAGAAATAAGTAGGTGCCAAATAACTCCTAGTTGTCTTACTAGTGAGATGTGCTAAATAATTTTGCCACTGACTTAAGCAGTGAATGTAGATGCAGAACAGGTTTGGGTGGAATAGTGGATAAGTTCCTTTTTAGATAACTGTGATACAACAAAAGGGACAGTGGCAATAAACCGTTGTATATGTGGTTAGAGAGATCAGTTGAGTTCTGGCCTAGAGACATACAGAGTTAGAAGGCTTTACAAGTAGTAGTTTAATTATGAGAATGAATGAAATTGCATAGGTAGGGATAGAGAAGGAGAAAAAGAGCTATATAAGGGGACAGAGCCTGCAGACTAGATTTAAGAGATAAACAGGGAGAAAGGAGACTCCCACAAATAAATTCTGAAGGTATTTGAGAGGTAAGAATTATAAAATGTGTCATAGATTTGCTGGCAAGAGAAACTGTCCTAGATTTTAAATGCCTAACTTTGCAGAGGTAGACTTCTTTGAGACCTAACAGACATATTTAAGGACAAGTTCAAACAAAGTTCTTGGTAACTAAATCAAAAGATATTATTTCATAAAAATGTCCAACAAGTATATGAAAAGATCCTTAACATTATTAATCACCAGAGAAATGCAAATGAAAACCACAATGAGATAACATCTCACACCCATTAGGACGGCTACTATCCAAAAAAAAAAAAAAAAAAAAAAAAACCCCAGGAAATAACAAATACTAGAGAGAATGTGGACAAATTGGAGCCCTTGTACACAGCTGGTAGGAGTGTAAAATGGCACAGCCTCTGCAGAAGACAGTATAGTGGTTCCTCAAAAAATTAAAAATAGGACTGCCATATGATCCAGCAACCCAACTTCTGGGTATATATATCCAAAAGAATTGAAAGTAGAATCTCAAAGAGATATTTGCATACCCATGTTCACATTAGTAACTAGTCATAATAGCCAAACAGTAGAAGCAATCCACATGCCCATTGATGGATGAGTGTGTAAACAAAATATGTGTACATGCAATGGAATATTATTCACCCTTAAAAAGGAAGGAAATCTGTCACATGCTGCAGCATGGATGAATCTGGAAGACATTATGCAAAGTGAAATAAGACAGTCACAAAAAGACAAAATGCTGCTATTGTTGGGTAAAGTGCTGTTCTGCGAATGTCGGCTGGGTGAAGTCTGACAGTGCTATTCAAATCACCTTTGTCTTCACTGAGTTTTTACCTGCTTGTTCTGTCAATTGTTGAGAAAGTTGTTGATCTCCAACTATAATCATTGATTTGTCTGTTTCTCCTTATGTATTTTGAAGTTCTGTTTTAAGGGACGTACGTAGTTATGTCTTCTTGGAGAATCAACCCCTTTGTCATTACATAGTGTTCCTCTCGATTCTTGATCATCTCCTTGTTTTGAATCCTACTTTGTTCAAAATTAATATAGCTACTCCAAGTTCCTTTTGGTTTGTGTTTGAGTAATGTATGTTTCTTCACCCTTTTACTTTTAACCTGTTTAAGTCTTTATGTTTAAAATGTTTTTTTGTTTGTTTGTTTTTGAAAACATAGTTGGATCTAAAAAATAAGTTGAACTCCTATATTTTGTTTACATTTTAGTTTATTCTGCTTCACACTTAAAGAATCTACATGTTTACATTACAGTAGAGATTTTATTCTTTTGAAAGTTTTTGTTTTCAGGAGTCCCCTTGACATCATATAGTTAAACTTAAAAGCAAATTTTATGCAGTTAACTTACATTATCTATAAATTCTGTCTTTTCTGATGCAAATCACTATTCCAAAGAAAATAGAGAATCTAACAAAATTCATAATTTTTAAAAAATCTGTGTTTATATTTGTCTCATGACATTCTTAGAAGTGAGTTAAAAAGAGGAAACTTTTTAAAACTTCACTATTAAAAATAAGTAATTCAGTTGCTGCCAGAGCTGCTCATTCGTTTCCATTTCTAACTCTACAGGTTAGAAACAAACCTTTAAACAGCCAGAATTATCAGAAGTAAAAGGGCATTGCATCTAGAAAGTGTTGATAAAATGCAGGGGGAAAAAGAATAATTTTAATAAAAATTACTTTAAAAACCTTAAAGTCATCTTTTAACTTCTTCCTGTAATTAAATGTCATGATTGAGTTGTCAGATTGTCCGCTTTATAAAATAGCAGGTGAACAGCTTCACCAAGACATTCAGTATTTAAATGATTTATACACTGAAAGAAAAAAACAGTGAAAGAAATTGAAAGGTATTCCAAAATCAAAGAAATCCCCAAAAAGCTTTTTGTAATAAATTTGTATTTTCCCTTTAATTCTAGAATAAGCAGCTTAGCTGTTCTAATTAAAATTAATAGTTTTAATACAGGTACATAAAAACCCAGAATTGTATATAGTCACAGAAATCCTTCAGGATCTATATCAGATTAGAAAGACAAAACTAGTTACTTTTAATTAAAAGGCTTTTTGAAGTTTTGTTTTTTGCACTTTTAAATCCTTAATTCCTCCAGGATTTGTTTTTGTGCATGATATGAGGTAGAGAACTGATTTCATTTTTTTCAGTGTGAACAAATAATTACCGTGGTATTATTTATTAAGCAGTTCATCCTCCCCCCACCAGTGTGAAATGCCACCTCTGTCATACACTAAGATAACACAGTTGCATAGGTCTGTTTCCTGGGTTCTATAGTTTGTTTCATTGGCCATGCACCTATCCCTGCATCAATACCACACTGCCATGGTTACTGTTGCTTTATTCTTGTTGTCTCTAATAGAAAGGCAAGTCCTCCATCATATTCTTCTTCACAAATGTTTTGGATATGCTTGACCTTTTGATTCTTTCAGATAAATTTTAGAATCAGCCCATCAAATTCCGTTTTTAAAATCCTATTGAGATTTTGATTGTAATTGCACTGAATCAGTGGTTCTCAGCTGGGGGCAATTTTGGCCTCCACGGGATATTTGACAAGTCTGCAGGCATTTTGGTTCTCACAAAAGGAAGGGATGTATGCTAATACCATCTAGTGGGGTAGAGGCCTGAGATAATGCTGAACATCCTACACTGCACGGGACAGCCCCCACAACAAAGACTTATCTGGCTTAAAATGTCCATGGTACCAAGCTTGAGGAACCCTCCACTAAATTTATGCAATTTGGAGACAACTGATACTTACATATTTGACTATTTCAATAAAAAATATATTCTGATCTTATAACCAGCCATCTTGCTAAAATTCTCTTATTTCTAACATGTCTATAGATCTTTTTAAGTTTTCTGTATGGACATTCTTTCGTCTGCAAGTAAATTTATTTCTTCCATTTACAAAAATAAAACATGGATTTGTTTATATATAAAGTAGAAACCATTTTCTTTTTCTTTTTCTTTTTTTTTTTTAGTATTTATTTATGTATTTATTTGGTAGCACCGGCTCTTAGCTGTGGCAGGCAGGGTCTTTAGTTGCAGCACGTAGGCTCATTAGTTGCAGCTCGGGTGCCCCTTAGTTGTGGTATGCAAACTCTAAGTTGCGGCATGCATGTGGAATCTAGTTCCCTGACCAGGAATCGAAGCTGGGCCTTCTGCTTTGGGAGTGTGGAGTCTTAACCACTGCACAACCTGGGAAGTCCTAGAGTCCATTTTCTTAAATCACCAATAACTTTTTTTTTTAAGTTGAATTATCCCTTTGTTTACTCAGTTCAGTTTACAAAGTAGCCATTGTAGTTTGTAAAGGTAAAAGCAGTATGGTTCACCCATTATGGTATAATTCAAGTCTAGTTCACTACATGCTCTGTTTTGAATATAGAATTCCGCGATTGATTTAAACTGTGTCATGAGCCAATTCACTGTCTTATATCTTTTGTGGGGGCAGACTGAGTTGCCCTAAAGCAAGAAATCTGTAAGTTATATCCTTTTCATCAGAACTCAAGCTTTCGAATTTTTGTTGAGTATTATGGTAAAAGTAACAGGTCTCAAAGATGTGTCCTCTAAGTACTTGCTGTTTCTGTGTAAGATTTTACAAGGCTTTTCATACTATCCTTATTTTAATAAGATGAATATGGTCATAAGCTTGAATTTGCATAGCTCCTTTGAGGGAGTTTAGAACATAAACAAAGAAATTTAATATATCATAATTTCTCTTTGTAATATAAAGGACCATTGCTACTTGTTTTGATACAGACCTATAGAAAAAAAACAACTAAGGCAAGGAAAAATTAGAATTGATGTAAGATCACTTTAAAGAGTCATTGTTGGGACTTCCCTGGTGGTGCAGTGGTTAAGAATCCGCCTGCCAATGCAGGGGACACGGGTTCGATCCCTGGTTAGGGCAGATCCTACATGCCGCAGAGCAACTAAGCCGTTGCGCCACAACTACTGAAGCCCGTGCTCCTAGAGCCTATGGTCTGCAAGAAGAGAAGCCACCGCACTGAGAAGCCTGTGCACTGCAAGAAGAGTAGCGCCTGCTCACCACAACTAGAGAAAGCCTGTGCACAGCAACAAAGACCCCACACAGCCAAAAATAAAAAAGAAATAAAAATAAATAAATACTCATTGTTATAACCTCACCACTGTACAGGTTCTTTCTATTTTTATAAAAAGTAGTTTATTGCTGTCATCTTGGTTTATTAACTGTTTAAAATAAACAGTACATAAAGATAGCTTTATTGAGATACAGTGCACATGCCATACATACATTCACCCATTTAAAGTGTATAATGCAGTGGTTTTAGTGTATTCAGACAGTTGTGCAACCATCTCCATAATCAGTATTGGAACATTTTCATCCCCCGCAGAACCTCAGTACCCATTAGCAGTGAATCCCTATTTCCCTCCCACCCCACCCCAGCTCTAGGCAACCACCAACCTCCTCACTATCTCTGTGAATTTGCAAATTCTGAACATTTCATATACATGGACTCATACAAGATGTGGTCTTTTGTGACTAGCTTCTTTCAATTAGCATAACATTTTCAAGGTTTTTCTATGTTACAGCATGTATCAGAACTTCATTTCTATAGTATTCCATTGTATGGATATATCACAGTTTCCATTCATTGGTTGGTGATCATTTCTATCATTCCTATTTTGGGGCTATGATAAGTAATGTTTCTATGAATGTTCATAAATGTACCCTTGTTTTAGAAGATTATATCTTTCAAATCCTAGTTTTACTCTCAAGCATCACTTTTTATTACTTACGAATAATCGGATAGTAATCATTGTCTAGAATATGCAACTGTTTATAACTTCTTTCAGTTTAAAGAGATAGAGATTGATTGTGGCTAAATAGGTAATTGATCACTCTGTGACTGTTTTTAGTATAAACTTAAATTCATTCTGTTTGGAATTACTTTTTATAAAATAGATATTTGGTGCTTGAAAAATTGAAGAAAGAAGAAGCTGACCGAATTCATATATTCAGTTCTTTTTTCTATAAACGCCTTAATCAAAGAGAGAGGAGAAATCTTCATGAAACAACTAATCTATCGTAAGTCAAGCTTTTTGAAAATATTTAACAGATATAGTAAGTTACTTCAGTTTAACTTAGAAAAAATCACATATTTGTATTGAAGCAATACAATAATGCCTGGAATTCATAAAAGTTTTAGTTCTAATATATAGATCAGTATTTCCCAAATATATCTGATAGTTTAAAAAAGAAAGATTACTTGAATACTTATTAAGTACCAATTGCTCTGTTTTACCCTAGATGTTCCATCCATAGTATCTAACAGAGGAACCTGTGAATCTGTAATTCTAATGAGTTCTTTGGATAATTCTTCTCAGACAAGTTAAGGAAACACTGTTCTACATATGAGGCCTGAGTTATTTATAATGCCTCTCCATATAGTGATTGCATTACTTGCTGGTAATTAGTCATAAGATACACACAAAGAGTTGGTACATTTTTTGTCATAAGTGCTGTTAAATGTCTTGAATTGATGGCTGCTATGTATACTGTAAATAATATTTTCTACTATTTCAATGATTCCTAATTTTGCACCTTAAGAGTTGATGGTAGTGATTGGTTTTGACCAGTGCTGATAGTCTGTCCTGTTTCACCTACTGTAAGATAGTGCTCACTTTTCCTGCTCTCTTCTCCTCAGTTCTTATAGGCCATGGTCTGATACACTTCTCAATATTGTTGCTAAAACCAGTTCTGTAACAATAAAAATAGTAGCTCTGATCTACCCTAGTAAGTAGTGAGTAAGAATTAAATAATCTCTTTCAGATTCAGGGATGGGGAGTTTCACATCTTCCCAGCTGCATCTCAGGTGTTCTGCTTTCTTCTCAAAACTTGTTAAATCATCTTATACAACTTTGATCTATTAGCAACCTAATCTTTGTAATATAAAAATTGCTGCATATAGGCTGAAACACTAGAAACGTTTCAGAAGCTTGATAGTTTCTCTGTTGTCTTACAGAATACAGCAGAAGCGACATGGAAGAGTAAAAACATGGACCCGACATGTAGATATTTTTGAGAAAGATTTTATTTTTGTACCCCTTAATGAAGCGTGAGTAAGAATTTCCTTTATGTAAATGTGATGGCAGTACTTAGCAAATGTGTTTTTGAGGTGAATAATTCATCCATTTTTAAACTTTCTGAAATTTGTTGTCTATGTTGATACTTATATTCCTTATTTTATGGAAATTATTGCACTTTTCCAGTGACTCATTTATGATACTGAATTTTACAAACACTAGAAAAGAGATCTTTTTACTTTCATCTTACTCATCAGTGTAGAACAACGTCATCTTTTAAAAGTGGTGCATGTGGTCTAGCAAACATCCTATAGAAAAGGCTGCCTTGTACAGAACGGTCACATAGGAGAATTTGAATCTTTAGTTTAAAACATACTTTGGCTATTAACCAAAAAAGAAGGAAAGGTGGCTGGATTTGTGTCGTTTGCTCATTGAAAACCACATTTACTACTAAAGCTATTTTCTGTGTAAATGGAGGTGGGTAAACATTTTGTGTTATTCTTCCCCAGTGTCTAGAGAGGCATAGATGTATAGGATAGTATTATTATACTTGAGAGTTTCTGTATTTCATTTTTTAATTTTCCTATGCCCTCCAGCCAAAGACCCCAGGAATACCCCTGTAATTGGACAGCTTGGGTTTAGTACTTGTATCAAGGGAGAACATACACCATGGGCAACCATGGATCTTCTCAGTAAAAATGTGTTTGAAAGAGGCAGTAAAAAAAAATTGGGGCTTTGGTTTGGTGGTTTGGGGGAAGGTCTAAGGAAGCAGTGGTTTGTTTGGATAAAGAAGTTGAATTCACTCATTTAGCAGAAAAAGAATGTCTGGTGTTTTGAGGGGTTGTATTGTGACCTTATACTTGTCTCTGCTAAGGCAAATTATGAAATGGCCTTGCTTTGTCTCATTTTATTGTGGTTGCAGAGTAACCTTGTCTGAGGTTGGTATTCTGTAAGATCGTTTATGTCTAATAAGACTGTCTATGCCAAGCTAACTTCTGAACGTGCTCTTTTTTTTCTCACTATAAAAAACAAATTCACTCTATAGTATGATAAAATTCTATTTATTTAAAAATCATGCTTTAATCATAAGACCTGTGCTCTCTAAGATAGGTAGGCTAGGTTAAAACATTGGTTATGGCTATAAAGCCCAACTTCTTCAAAGTCAAACATACTATCATAATAAAATTTAAAACTAAATTTTAAACTAATCTTTAATTTCTTCATTTTCCTCATAGTAAGGTTTCTTGACATTAATTTGTCATATAAAGTAGCAAGTGAGCTGCCCGCTAGGTAAAAGGGAGGATATACATAGGAAGCCATTTATCAGAAATTATAAAAATTTAAAATAAAAATATAATTTGAGGTACAGACAATTTAGTAATAATCCCTCTTAGTCACAGCCTCTGATGTGGATGGAAGCTACATTCAGTCATCTTGGTGTAAGGTAGAGGATGAACAAAGATGCAGAATTAGTAATGTGTTCTGCAAGAGAACTGTGCTGTTTGTAAGTGGAAGAATAGGTTCCAGATCATGAGAGCGTTTTCTTTAGGAGATAAAGCTAATTAGATTAGATAGGCTGCTATGTATTTGTCATCTATTTTAGTTTTAATTTTCCTGGTGGTAGTAATTTCTTTAAGCTAAAAATTTATAAGCTATTTGTTAACAATTGTTTTAGTAATTGACAAGAAGCAAAAATTTGATGTTTGAATCTAATTCATCTTAAGATAAGTGAAATTACCTGTTTTAGCTTCTTTTCCCATTGATGGCTTAAGGTCAAGGTAGCTGCTATTAAAAGGGATCATAAAAGCAAAACTCTGGCTCTTAGAGGTTGAAAGTGACCTTAGATGTATCTGATTCACTGTTCTCTTTTCAGCTAGGTGAAGGAAGATTTTTTTCTAAGTTTTTAGGTGAGGCAACAGAAAAGCTATGGCTTATCCATATTGTCATAGCTGAAAAGTTTTTAAAACTGTCATAGAACTTAGGTTTTGGCTGTAGGTTGAGAATCACTGTATTACACCATATTTAATCAATTTTTAAAACACATTTTTTTTCACATTATAACCTTTCTGAAGTTGAGATGTGACTTACAATCAGCTGTGTCTTAGAGTCGATGAAGTGAGGAAGATGGTGTGCTGTTCTTCTCCTAGCCTGGCCAAAGTCCATAGGATCTTGTGGATTAATAATTAAGAAGAGAAGAGAGGCATTCCTCCATCTGGCCTTTTCAATACTGAGAATGAAACCAGCCTCTATGACCTTTTCCACTTACAATGTCTGATGAAGAGACAGACAGTGCTGTTTCTTAGTATTACCTTGAGGGGGTTTAATATTTTGCAGAAATAGAATATAGAATAACTTATCTATGTCAACATTGATTTTTCTTGCAGCAAATATCCACTGGAATACCCTACTATATGACAGATATTGTGCTCAGCTAATAAATTATCTGACATCTATAGCCTGTTCATTGTATCCCAGTACATAACACAGTGGCTAGCAAACAGTAAGCCCTTAATAAAATTAATTAGATTAATGAATATTGGCCGCTTTTAGCTGTATAGCATTTTACTCGTGGCTTATATCCTACTGTTGGGAACTATGATACCTGAATTCAGCTCTTTCCACTTGATAGCTGGAATCCTACTAATGCTTAAAATTCTGTGATGATGATTGGATTAGATATATTTTTTCAGTTTAGTGTATTTTATTTCAGTATAGCATGAGACAAGAATTATTTAATATTTTCAATATTAAGAAGCTCCTACCTTATTAATAAGAAAAATACACACAAAAACGTTTTTGAAAAGCTATTATGTACAGTATTTAGAAAATGTTCAAAATTATAGAGTCTAATTAGACTTCGGAAGACATTTTAATCTTGAGGCTAGATAGTTTTTTGTCCTTGGCATAAATAGGGCAGAAGAAAAGTGAATGGGAATGATGAATTGCAGTGATGTAATTTACATTTTGTTAAATTGCCTGGAAGACAATGAATTTTTCATTCCAAAGCAAGAAAATGTTCAAAGGATTGTTTGCAAAAGTGTTTGCAGGCTACGTAATTCTGACAAAAATTATATTATTTTTGAATAGACATTGTATTCTGTTAATGAATCAATGATCTCATAAACAAGTGGATTAATTTGAGAATTGAAAAAATTGGACATTCTTAATAAATTTGTTTACAAAAGCTTTAGAAAAATATTTTAATATTTATTGCCAAATATAATAAACTTTTCTAATAATATATTCAGTAGTTTCATTTGTTTTTTACAGTGCACACTGGTTTTTGGCTGTTGTTTGTTTCCCTGGTTTGGAAAAACCAAAGTATGAACCTAATCCTCATTACCATGAAAATACAGTCACGCAAAAATGTTCAACTGTAGAGGACAGTTGTATTTCTTCTCCTTCAGCCAGTGAAATGGACAGTTGTTCACAAAACTCTGCTGCCAAGCCTGTAATTAAGAAGATGCTAAACAGAAAGCATTGCATAGCTGTAATTGATTCAAATAATGAACAGGAAGAAAGTGACCCTCGTTATCGGAGAAACGTAAGCAGTGTGAAATGTAGTCTGAAAAAAATAAATCATACTGCAAGTGAAAATGAAGAATGGAATAAAGGAGAATCTGCATGCCAGAGAGTTGTTGATAGGACTAAAAGTGAGAATGGCCTACAGAATGAATATTTAAGTTCTATGCACCATACAGGTATGTTTCTGAATGTTTTAAAAAAAATCAAAGAATTCAGAATAAGTTGGATTTTTTAGAAATAGGATTAAGATATCAGGGTGCACTTTTTTTTAAGTCAGGTTTATTGAGGTATAATTTACTTAAAATAACATTCACTCATAAATATGGCTCAGTGAGCTCTGATAAATGTATGCAGTCATGTAATCACTACAACAATCAAGTTTAGAACCTTTCTATTACTCACAAAAATTCCCTTGTGCCCCCTTTATAGTGAGCCTCCTCCTCTACATTTTCCATTTATAGGAACTTGGACTTATTTTTATTTTGTAGGAAATCTGCTTATTCAGCATAAACAGTAGTTGCACAGTCTTAGATCTGTAAGGCGAATTAGTTCAATCTTCTCAATTTACAGATGGGCAAATTGAGATCAAGAGGCAAGAGGCAGAAACTAAAGCTTTCTCCTCCAAGTAGTTGTTGACATTCAAATTAAAGGTTAGTTCCTATTCCTCACTCTCCTTCATGGTTTTCAATGAGAGGAAGGGCACTGGTCCAACCTCTGCTTTTTTATTTCCCTTCAATTCTAATAAATTGTTTTTTTCCTTGAATCAGGTGCATATTTCTAGCACTTGTTCCAGAAATCTAAGGTTTCTCTTCCAGTACTTAAATTTTATATCAAGTCGACTGCATAATTTCCACTTCAACCCCAAAGTAAAATAGTCTACTTCATAAGCCCATAATATGCAATAAATAGATCTAATACATTTTCTTTGGAGGAAAAAACTCAGTGTAAGGCATAGAAGAAGAAATTATGTGAACTCAGAACGTATCAAAAGTTGTGAATGCTGAACATACTCTTCGTACTTCTACTAGTCTGTTATTATTTTAGTAAGTCAGAAAGCTGTTGCTGCGTTTTTACAAAAATATCTTTTATTTGTTTGACATACTCAGCTGCATAAAGCTGACATTAGCCCTATGAATGTTGGTCTTTATGCCCTTCAGGGCGTGTAAGATAAAAGGCAGAAGGGGGGAAATTTAGCAGATAAAGCAAAAAAGTGCATCAAAAGCCAAGTGGATAAATACAGTTGACCCTTGAACAGAGTTTAGTTGCTAACCCTCTGACAGTCGAAAATCCACCTCTAACTTTACAGTCAGCCATTCGTGTCATACTACAGTTCCACATCCACAGATTCGCATCCTTGGATTTATCCAATCTCAAATTTTATAGTACTGTATTACGTATTTATTGGAAAAAAACAATCCATGTGTCAGTGGACCAGTGCAGTTCAAACCTATGTTGTTCAAGGGTCAATTGTACTTCCTTTTCAGGCTTACTTTCCAGTCTGTTTCATCAGGCAGGAAATGGAACGAAGATAGGCAAAGTAGGTAATCACCAAGTTCTGACTGTAATTTTTTTCAGTTTTAGTATTTTAATACTTGAATAGAAAAAAGAAAAAAAAGAAGAAACAGTGAATAGCCACATCAAAGATCAATTACCATTTTGCTAAACAGAAAGCATTGTGTAGATGGGCACTCTGAAGATTAAGCCTTCAAGGCAGTGTAATACTGTTTCTCATTGCCTTTAAATCAAAGTCCTGGGTTGGGGGGGTGGGGATTAAACTGGAAGATTGGGATTGACACATACACACTACTATATATAAAATAGATAACTAGTAAGGATGTACTTTATAGCACAGGGAACTCTACTCAATACTCTGTAATGGCCTATCTGGGAAAAGAATCTAAAAAAGAGTGCATATGTGTATTTATATAAAAGTCCTGCCAATGAGTACATGAGAAGATGCTGAACATCATTAATCATGAGGGAAATGTAAATCAAAACCACAAAGAGATGCCTCTTCATAACCACAAAAGCATGGTTAGAATCAGAAAGTCAGATACTAACAGGTGTTGGTGAGGATGCAGGGAAATTGAAACCTTCATATATTATTAGTGGGAAAATAAAATGGTGCAGCTTGCTTTGGGAGACAGTTTGACAGTCCTCAAAAAATTAAGCATAGAGCTATCATAAGATCCAGCAGTTCTACTCCCAGATAAATACCCAAGAGAAATAAAAACATATGTCCACACAAAAACTTGGGCATGAACATTTATAGCAGGATTATTCATAATAGCCTAAGGGTAGAAGCAATCCAGATGTTTATCATGTGACAGGTAATCAAAACATGATATATCCATCCAGTAGACTATCATTAGGCCATAAAAAGAAATGAAGTAGTGATATATGCTATAACATGGATGAAACTTGAAAACATGCTAAGTTAAAGTAGTCACAGAAGACCGCATATGTGATTCATTTTGTGTGAAATCTCCCAAACAGGAAAATCTGTAGAGTGGATTAATGGCTGCTTAGGGTAGTTGGAGGTGGGGGACAGAAATATGGGGAGAAGGGAGTGATAGCTGAAGGGTACAGAGGGGGTTTTTTTGTTTGTTTTGAGATTTGAAACATCTTGAAAATGTTTTAAAGTTGACTCTGGTGATGGTTGCACATGATGTGTGTAAATATGCCAAAAACCACTTGTACGCTTTAAGTGGGTGAATTGTATGTTATGTGAATTATATCTCCATAGAACATTTTTCAAGTTCCTTTTTGATCAGCAATTTGATACAGTAATTTCATGTGAATTCAAGTTAAAGAATGAATTAAAGTGCATGACTTAGAGCAATGGGATGAAGCCTTAGGGCTTCCTTCATATACTCAAACCCCAGAAATTCCTAGTGGCTCTCTCCTACAAGTTAGTGTTCTAGTTGAGAAGTAACTAGTAAAATTTGAGTAAATATCCCAATAAATCCTAATGGAGACCAAAGTAAAGAACGTCTGTTTTATGCAGTTTGCCCTTTTAATATCTGTTTATTCTTCTTTTAAAAATCATGCATTTGTTGTTTTTAGTATGTGTGTAACTATATCAACTATATCTTCCTTAAAGGAAATTAATTTACATTTATTGTGTGTGATACACTGGTGTTTTTCTGTTCTTTTTTTAATGCTTATCTTAATCCAATGATGATAGTGTCCCACAGTTTGAAAAATGGTTCTCTAGAATGGGTCTGTGTTTTTCAGGGACGAGGTCTCATATCTTTCATCATTTGTTTCCAAGGCATCTCTCACCCAAAAGTACATTGAATGAAAGTGCTCTCTAGAGGAGCCTTTACTGCCTCAGAGAGGATGGCTAAGCAGTCTGTCCTAGATAACATAGCAAAAATTGGGATAAGAAGAGCTTGTAAAAATTTTTGTGTTTATGATTAATATCTTAGTGATCTATTTCTATTTGGTCTGAGAGTATAGTTGACAGGATTTAAATGAAGCTTAAATGACAGGAGTTTTAACCTAATTTTAACCATTGAACACATACAGTCACAAGTATTGACTATGATGTCAATTGACATGCTGCAGTACGTAAGTGGAGTTATATCTTGCCGCAGGGATTAGGTTTTTAAGGTCAACTGTAGGAAAATAATAATGTGTGTTATCACTGTTTTGATTTGCTGTTTTTTCAGTTGGGCACCATTTGAAATAGTCGTCTTGTATGTATGGTACATGAAGATGTGTATGTTTAAACTTTAGAATCACACTTTGTTTAGCATCTTCAGATGATCTCACTATGTGAGACGCCTAGGAACCGGGACTGATTGAGAGAACAGCTGATTGAGTTATTGCCTCTCAGTTTATACTAGGGCATTTGTTTATTGAATGAAATAGTTGGAGAAATTGCCTACACTATTAAATTACTTTTCTCCCTTTTTTGTAGTACGAGTGTATTTAATTTGTGTCGGTTCATGTTTGTATGGCAGTTTCTGTGCAATAGGTGTACATAGGAATACTTTGCTGCAAAAATAAGTTGATTGCATTGACTAATTCTGAATTGCTTGAGGATTTGGACAAATTTTATTTAAATATAGGTGTTTTAGCTTCAGAAAAGCATAAAAATAGAGATTTTTGAAAAAGATAAATTGAAGAGGTTATTCTTTGCATAGTAAAAGGAGGCATAGTGCTTTATTATTTTAAAAAGTATGTTTTCGATCACAACATTTAGACATATATGTTAAATAGATCTTCAGGAACACTTTTATTTTGCTGTCTTCCCATCTTATCTTGCTTATGTTAGTGTTCTTAATGCCCTTTTAATAACTTATACCAAAATAAGTTAAATCCTGTCTAAAATACCTTGAAGTCACGATTTTAAAAACTTGGAAATGGTATGCTCTGTAATAAACAATATTTGTATATTTGGCATCAAAGTTCCTGACTCAGTTTTTATTATTTTCCTGTAAATCTTATGTTTCTTTAAGCAAAATCACTGATTTTTAAGGATTTAGATTCTTGAAACAGACTTTTAAAAGAATTCATTTCAAATATTTCTATTAGTCATTTATTTTCATACTACCAGCACCTACATTGGCTTGTGTCATTTTATTTTATTAAAAAGTCTATGAATATAACCAAACATGAAGGAAAAATATACAGAGTTGAGGAACTCATTCATAACTACTGTCCTGATATGGTGATTATTTTCATTTTTTTATTTTTTAAAAATTATTTTGTGCAAAAGCAAGCCTGTTTTGTTTTAATCATGTTTTTTTAACTTGTACAATTGTCCATGTTTTCACAATTTTAATTTCTCAAATGTACACAGTATTTCATTTTATGTTCTACATTTGCTAACCATTCCTGTTACTGAACAATTGAGTTATTTTCAAACTACTGTAGCTTCTGTTATTAAAGATATTTAGCATACCTAGCACAAAACCTTTATTTATATACATGTATTGAAATACACATAAATATTTAATAATATAATTGATACCTAGTTTTTAAAGTTGAATGAATAGTAGAAACAGCTCTGTAAATGACATGTCAACCCAGGTTTTTTAAAAAGTAGCTTATTTTATATTTGTCATATTACATGCTAAGATGGATTTTGTATTCATAATTACTATATAATTAATTACTGGCATTAATTTTAACATTATATACTATAAGTGATGTGTGTTCTTTTTAAAAATTATGTGATGTTTCTTATTGATACAGATGGCTTAAGCAAAATCAGACTAAACTACAGTGATGAATCAGCTGAAAGTAGTAAAATGCTTGAAGATGAACTCATCGACTTCTCAGAAGATCAAGATAACCAGGTGAAACCTAATGCTTGGCAAAAAGTTCTAGTATTTTATATAATTAGAAGTTTTTCTTTGGATTTTTATAGGCAGTTCCTTCAAACAGTAACTCATGCCTTCTGGATTTGGATCTCATCGCAAAACACTAATTCAGTTTTCAGTTCTGAAGTTGCCAGGATAAATGTATTAATGTTGTTTCATTCTTCGTTTGGGGGTTCTTGTTTGTTTGTTTATTACCATTTTGGACTAAACTGATATTACCTACCTTCGAAAGTTTTTATGTGAAATGAATTCTCCCACCCCAACCCAGCTACCACCCCTTTCTCTTCCTCTTTTAAAGCATTTATGGACCATACTTAACCTTTGGTCTTTCTTAGCATTCAGGAGGCAAATGTTTAAATTTTCAATTATGTGGTGCAAGAGCATAGCAAAATTTTAATATTTTTTCCACTTTTCTAGTCATTCTTTTTCTTTCATCTAATTTAGTGTATATGTTATCACGGCAGGAGCAGATAATATTTAGTTAAAATTAAACATGGGTCATTCCTAATATTTTCTTAGAGTCTCATTTGCTCTAATAAACTTTATTAACACCAAGAATAAAGTATATTTTTGAAAATATTTTATGACTTCAGTTAAACAAGGATTTCTATTGAGAGAAAAGCTTATACCATTTCCTTAACTCTCTGACCTTTCCTTAGTTAAGACAACTTTGAGTTTATCTAGTAGTAAAGATAACTTTGTACTGCACCATTTTTCCTTTTTGCTTAATCCTCTTGTGAACAAAAACTATTTTTGTGATGTCCCTTGGTCTACAGTGTGGCTATGAAATACAGTTTTTCTCTCTAATGTATACAGATACACATCTGGATTACATTCAAGGTTTGTAATGAACACTTTTTATGCTCCTTTGGTCATAGCAGTTATGTGAACTAGTTGATCTAACTGTGTATTACTACTATTAGTATTCCTACTGTTATTTCATTCAAAGGATTGCCAGAAGCTTTCTCACAGGACAAAAAAAGCCTTGTTTGTTTTACATTCAGGATAATCTAAAGAATAAGACACAATATCATAAAGCTGTCTTCTCTCAAGTGAAGTGGATAAATGGTTCTATCAAGTAAAACAGTGTTTCCAAAAACCCTTTAAATGTTTCTGATATGAAAAAAAGTTTTGTGTGAAAGAATAATAAATATGTCATTCATGTCCTATTGTGAAATAGTTGTTTTAACCAACAAACTAAATTTTTGTAAAAATACCTAAAATCAGAGCCATATCATTTGACAGGAAAGGAATCAGCCATAAAATATATTTAGTCTTTAAAAATTTAGGTTGAGTAAATAGATGTAACAATTTTTCATAGACCTCTGATTGATGGTTTCTTTTCATTAAGATGCCTGTGTTGTGCCATTACATTACTGGAATCGACTGACATACCACGTTTTCTAATGTCTGATCACCTAAATAGAAAAATATTTTTTACATATTTGCTACAAGGATTTTTATCCTCAATGGTGCTGTTTTGTTATTAGTTATTCAGATTGTACATTCTCAATACTAACAGTAGGCTGTCTTTTATAGGATGATAGCAGTGATGATGGATTCCTTGCTGATGACAACTGCAATTCAGAAATAGGACAGTGGCATTTAAAGCCTACTATCTGTAAACAGTAAGCATTAACTGTGTATCTTACAAACTACATGATAAGTTTTTTGTTCATGTACCCTCTTAGAATAAAACATTAACTGTACTGTTTTAACTTCTTAAGCAAAAATCACAAAGGCTTTCAGAGTCAGTGAGGAAAATTGGGTCATGCCCAATGTCCAGGGATTGAGTTGGAGAGAATGGAAGTCATTTCAGTTCTCCATTTGCCCATATTCCATGTCTGTGTGTGTGCATGGAAGACTACTACTCCTTTTGGATATATAGTGATTTGGAGCAGGAAAGGACAAAGAACTCTTCATACAAATTCACATCAGTAACATGGGAATTGGAGTTTACACTGGTTCCTGTGTGAAGGCTGTGGAAGTGACTTAAGGCAGTCCTAAGGGATGTGTTCCAGGTGGGAACCCCAGGAATTCCTTGGTGGTCCAGTGGTTAGGATTCCACGCTTTCAAGCCGAGGATGCAGGTTCAGTCCCTGGTCGGGGAACTAAGATCCCACAAGCTGAGGTGCGGCCAAAAAAACCAGATGGGAACCCCAAATTGAGGGTGAGTCTATTTTGGTTCTCAGAAGTACTGAGAACCAAAATAGACTGAGATCTCTCCAGGGTCTGCACACTTCTTAGGTGATGTAGTAGTACCTATTTCTAGACTTCATCTCTTTTGACTTTTTGTAGGAAATCTTGTCTGAAACTCCATTAATAGCATTTGGAAAGCAAACTTCATTTATAAAGGAAAATATAGAGACCTAGAGCAGTTAAAAGATTTTCTCCAAATCTCATAAAATATTAGCCAGGAAGAACCTAGATCTTTAAATCATTTCAGGGCTTTTTGCACTACATTAGATTTCCTCACTTACTTGGGTTTAACAACAAAGTTTTCAAAGTTTAGTGTTATTTATATTGTGTTCTAAAGTGGAATCTTGCCAAAATCACTGGATTCTAAAATAATTCTTTTATGTGAAGATTACCTGTTTTATTATCTAAAATAGATTTTAGTTAAAAATGGGGTTATTTTTCTTTTACTTTTGCATGGTCTCACTTTTGGTAATTTGGAATATGGAGATGTTCAAATTTTCAGAATTGTTTTGACTTTCTACTAAATTTTGAAGTAATCTTAGGAACCAACTATGGAACTTTGGTGAAATATATTCATAACTTAGATATAGTTAAATTATTACTCCATAATTCAGTATTTAATATAACCACAAATAGTTAAGTATTATTAGGGTGTTTTTGCCTAAAGGGTTTATTCTCCTCCCCCCCCCCCAAATTTTACTGAGACATACAAAGCAAATTTTGAAGTTTTGAATTTTATTGTTAATGTACATCTTTTTATGCCTTTTAAGCATTATATTTGGTCATTTCTACTCTGCAGACCTTGTATCCTATTGATGGACTCACTCAGAGGCCCTTCTCGGTCAAATGTTGTAAAAATTCTAAGAGAGTAAGTTCAAAACTCTACCTGTACTTTGTATTCTGGTGGCAATGAGGAACTGTGTATATTTCATGTATGTATATATTCTTACTATACACACATCATTGCAGGTATTTAGAGGTGGAATGGGAAGTTAAAAAAGGAAGCAAAAGAAGTTTTTCCAAAGATGTTATGAAAGGCTCTAATCCAAAAGTACCCCAGCAAAACAACTTCAGTGATTGTGGTGTATACGTATTGCAGTATGTAGAAAGCTTTTTTGAGGTGGGTTTCTGTTTGTTGGCTCTGATTTAATAAATAATATAATGGTGTGTTTGATCTTATGTTAGTATAAAAAATACAATCAGCAGATATTTTGAAGAGATTGAAAACTATTGTTCCAAAAATTATTCCAGGCAGCAAAAACTGTTAAATTGGGGAATTTTTAAGGCATAGAAAAGACTGTATACTCCATCGAATCCGAGGCTTGTTGACCTCATTCCTCATCACTGATTAGTTCTTCCTCTCCACTGGCTCTTTCTGCCTAAGACATCTCTCCCATGATCTGGGCTATGTCTTTTTCCTTCTTTTCTCCCCTTCACAGTTGTATTTCTGGACAAGTATTTATATTCATTGTCTTCATTTCTGCAAATCCTACTTGCTTCCCAAATCTGTGTAATCTGGCTTGACCTGCACCACTATATTGATGTTGTTCCTGACCTTCCAGCACCATTTGACACTGTTTTCATTCCTTCTTCATAACATGCGTTTCCTTTGACTTCAGAGGTACATTACCATGCACACCTCTCTTGGATATTTGTTACAGATATCTTGACTTGTTCCTCTTCTTCACCCACCACCCATTGTGCCATAAGACGTGTGAATCTATCACTTAACGTCACACGTGTTCAGTTCTTTACCCCTGCTACCACTTTCTAAGTCCAGTTCACTAGTATCACTATTCCAGACTGCTGTACCAACCTCTGACTAGGCCTCTTGCCTTGTATTTATCACAGTTGTTTTCCCCAAACCCAAATCTAATCATGTTAATTTTCTGCTTTAAATCTTATAATGGCTTCCTGTTGCTCTTAAGTTAAAGACCAGATTCATGTGGCCTGCATGATCAAACTCCTGTCCAAGCTTCTAGCCTCATTTCTGCCACTTTCACCCCAGCATTCTATATACCAGTCTGAATGTCATTCAGCCTCGCATACTGTGTCTTATTCTCTCTTGCCTCCAGGCATTGATACATATTTCCTTACCTGGAATACTCTTCCCTGCTGTTTCCATCATTCCTTATTTGGCTAACTCCTACCCATTCTTCAGGTCTTAGCATAAACATCACTTCTTGGAATTTGCCTAAGCCCTTAGATATGTATTCCCATAGGACTCTCTGCTTCTCCTGTCTTAATACTTGTCATATTCATTGTTTTAATTGTTGAGTTATCTGTCTATCTAGACTGAGGTTAGCAATCCTTTTCATAAGGGGCCAGGTAGTAAATATTTTAGGCTCTGTGGCCATACGGTCTCTACGCTCAGTTCTGCTATTGTGGCGTGAAAGAAAGCATCCACAGAAAGCATGTAGATGAGTTACTGTGGCCGTGTTCCAGTAATGCTTTATTTAGGAAAACAGGCAAAAGACAGAATTTGGCCCACTAGCTGTAGTTTGCTGACCCCTGATCTAGACTATAAGATCTGTAGGCAGAAACTGTCTTACATCTCCAGTGCCCAGCACAATGCCTGTATAGAATAGATAACGAGTAAGTACTTATTACATTATTGGTTTTTTCATTTCTACTCTGGAATACTTTTGTGATTGAAACTAAAGTATTGTTTATTATAATTTTCTAATATGCATTTAATATTTTTATTTTCAGAATCCAATTCTCAATTTTGAACTACCTATGAATTTGGCAAACTGGTTTCCTCCCCCAAGAATGAGAACAAAAAGAGAAGAAATCCGAAATATAATTCTGAAGCTGCAGGAAGATCAGAGCAAAGAGAAAAAGAAGCATAAGGACACTTATTCAACAGAAACGTCTTTAGGCGAAGGAGCAGAGCAATATGTCAATAGCATATCAGATTGACCATTTCTGATGCTTCTCAGTATTGCCTTCAGAAACTGAGTGACTTTCAAGGGTATAGACAGTAAAGAACTGAAGTGCTCACTGCGCAGTGATTTGGAAATGTTAATGCTTGTATAAATGTCATATAATTTCCAATGGAGTATGTATTAAGTAAAAGTCTGTAAATATGTTAATGAGGCCAATTTTTCCAGCATTTATAATTATTTTTTTCACTTGTTAGGAAGCTTTTGTTATGTATTTTCTGTTAATAGTACTTAAAACTGCAACTTCTAAACACAAAATAAATAAAAAGAAAATATTTATAGGAGGAAATGATTAACTTGATATTCTTTAGTGAAATTGTATAATTCTTCAGTGGGTGTGATATATTTCATGGGAATATTCAAGTATCTATGATAATCTTTTGATCTTTGCATTTGTTTTAAAATAACTTGAAATGTGAAAATAAGATTAAATCAAAGGCGTTTTGAACAAGAAAGACATCTTCATATGCTTGTATAGCAGGAAAAAATAACAGCTTTTTAATTCAGACACTCCCTTGTATTTAGAGAACTTGGCCCCAAAAGTGTAATAAATATTTATAATTTTATTCAAATATTTAAGAAGAAGCAGTATTTAGAGCAAGTCAAAGGAAAATAACTTTGAATTATACCACTAAATAATAACTATATCATACATTGTTGTCAAGTATGTTTCTGAAGATGTCAAAGACTCAGGTTAAAACTATTTTGGTAAGTACAGCTTGAATTTCAAATATCCCATGTTACCTTTCTATATTATAGCTTAAAGTATCTACAATCTGTGATATAGTGAATTGATAAACAATTTTTAACCTGTGAACACAGGAATTTAAATAGGAATTTACTATTTTTTGTAATGACTTTTGCTATTTTTTCATTGCTCATTTTGTTCTTGTTATTTTGATAAAGTATCAGACTTTTTGCACCTGAGTTTTTTAGTGTAAATTATTTTTACATGTAAAAGTACTGTCTTTAATCAGTTGCATAATGCAGAAAAAATCTCCTATCTTGAATTCCCCTTTAAAAATACTAAAACGTGATGGTTTTTGATGACAAATTTACAACTCATGTAGGAGTCTTGCATATATCTGCTGAAACACTTATTTTCAAATGAAATGTTACATAGTTCTTTCAAGTTAACTTTGAGACTTGAAAATTATATATTTTAAAAGTCATTTTTTGTTAAATAATTTTAAAAGCACATATAACAAACATAGTTGAGAATAAAAGGAAGACCACTTTTAATCAGCAATTACTTTATTTTTAATCTGGCCATTTCTGGCATGGCAACCAACATTTTAGGCTACTTTCTTGGATTTAATAAAGTCCATGGGTGTGTTTGGGGTGGATTGGGGGTGTTGTTAACAACAACCAAAAAATATATATATATATTTATATTTAAACACACTCATTAAGGGAAACATTAAAATGTAAGCTTAAGAAACATCACCATTAGTGGTATTGATTATGGATTTGTTACTGTCTTAACATTTTTATTTATGATTACATTATTTCTTTTTAAAGAATACCTTAAAGCTCTTAACTCAGATATGAAAAGAGTTTAATTTTATTATTTACTGAATATGGACCAAAAAATGGAAATTTAAAAAAGAATCCTGATAGCAGTAAGCAAAGTTGGCATATTTAATTTTTTTACTGTACTGTATTTTGTCAGAATTTGAAGGTACTGAAAGAACTATTCCAAAATGCTTGTTGTTGTTTCAATTTCTAATGGTTACATTTTGCACTCTTAATTTTTGAAAAGATAAAAAGATAACCTGTCCCTTGGGCCAATTCAGTCAATCACGTTTTGACATGAGAAATATAGATATGTCTGTCAACTTTCTAGAGGCAGAATATCCAGCTATTTGATCATATTTCTCCCACTCAATGTAAAATTCTATTTTTAAAAATTATACTAATGAATTTGCTTTGGAGATAAATCTTTGGAGACTGCCAGTTTGAGCTCCAAAATGAGACTTGAGAGTCTTTGGTGTATATGCACATTTACTTGCTAATTGTGTACTCTGGTACTTCTATATGTAGTTTAAAGTGGGTATCAACCTTTTTAAATGTATTTATTAGTACTTAGAAGTTGTGAAACAGAATTTTAAAGCTTAGAGGTTTGTTACTAGATGCTGAAACTGCATGACGAGTATCTGGTATCTTAACTAATTAGATAGATCTGTTGTATTTGTTTTCTTGTTGGATAGAATAACAGTTAATCATTTTTAGAAGAGTTTTAGATTACTTGCCATAAAATTTGTATGTCTCTTAGCTCTTGGTAGTTTAGAAGCAAAGGTGGCATTTAACTAGTCCTTTTCCTTTGATGTTGCTAGGACAGCTGAAAACTTAATGGTATTATTTCAGGTTCACATAATCCTATATCAGTTAAGCATAGTAACCTGTGCTTAAACTGTTAGTCAATTAAATGTAGGAGGTTTTGTTTGGAAGGATAAAATAGTTATCTAAATTATATCTTGTGTTTAAGTCACCAAAATCCATATTTTTTTTTTTAGAAAACTATGCCCTCTGAAAACTGTAAGATATAAAGAGAATAAGTTTTAATTTCCCAGAAACTGAAAGTTTTACTTAAAGTCTCAGAAAATTCACTGAAGAGGAATAATAAAGAATATATTTTAATACATATGATTGAGTTGTTGGAGTAAATCTACTGGGATATAGCAGTAGAAAGGATAATTTCATTGGAAGAAACAGCAGAAGAGATGAGGTAGTGTAGTGCTGTACGTCTAGAAGAGGTACAGAGAACAAGGTGGCTCTGTAGATTGCTCTGAGGACAAAAGAGAAGGAAGAAATTATTTGGGGGAGAATACTACAGCCTGTCTAGCCAGGGCACCAAAACCAAACTCACAGAGGTCACACCAGACTGTGTTAGGAAATGTCATCTACTGAACACTGTTCTAAAATAGTCCAGCAAAACTTTGTGGTACATTTGTCATTTCCATACTCCCAAGAGGAAGAAAGAAAGTTAAAAAACTGCTCTTCGAAACTTAACCACATAGGAAGTATTGGTTGATCAAGTGAAAGCAATGTGTACCTTGGGGGAAATAGGCCCCCGGTCTTAATTCTGATAACCAGATTGAGGAATAATGGTAGAGTGCCCTAAACTGCTACTAAGGAAATCAGAGTGCAGTGTACTCAGAAGAAAATATCACAGACCCACGGCCTGAAACAGAAAAAAGTTAAAAGCTTGGAGGTCTTTACTGTCTGTATCACAAATAACAGTTAAGTTGTACTTAACTGTAGAAGATTACAATGAGGAACATATTATCCAAAACAACATTTCTATAAATGTGTATCAGAATCACCTGGGGAGCTTTTCAGACTTCGGGCATACCTAGGGTCTTAACCCCAGTGGTGCCTTGTATTTTCAGATTATTCCTCAAGTAACTCTAGTATGCACCTCCCACTGACATAAAAGGATCTATATGTGTCCCTGACAGCTTTCAAGTTGCCGGTCCCAAAGGTAATGAGGCTTGTCTGCATTTTCTTCTCTCAAACGCTTTAAGATACCACTTTACCCCCACCTCCGAAATTCTCGTTAAGAACTTGATAGGTGAAGTTAATAAATTGCTGTTACTAAGCCTTGCAGACTTATAAAGAAATTATTAGGGTACTCAGAGGTTAGAGATGGGCAGATACCCTGTTTTTCAAAAGGCAAAAAGTAGATTCTGCAAATTGTAAAATAGAACATCAGCTCTTGATAAGATTTCTAAAACTGATTTATTAAATGGATGATTTGCAAACTCTTAATGGTCACCAGGAGTTATGAGATAGCTATAACCGAGGTGGTTTTATATTTTTACTAGGATTCTGAACTTGTCAATCTGTAGAATGCAGCCAGACTAGCAATTCTCAGAGTGTGTTTGCTATCTCTAGTTTTGAGAGATAGTTAATAAGTTCTTTAGTCAAATAAGTTTGGAAAAAATTTAAAACAAAGTAAGCAGTTTTCTTGGAGTTAATATGCAGAATGATGAAACGAGGAAAATACAGAACACAGTATACTAAATGCAGAATTTGGCTATATCCTCCTCCTCCTCTCCCGCATTGGTTCTCTAAACTTCCTTATAAATACTAGCCATCAGAAGACAGAGTTAACTACTTGAGGTGTTTGTGAACTGAACTTTATGAGAAGATGCTTTTGAAACTTACCTGAGGCTGATTATTTTTTTTTACATTTTATTAATAGCTGGGTATATGATTTGGAGATTTGAAAATAAATGACTAGTGTCTTGGGGAAATGAAGTTTCATGAGAATCATTCTTTTATGAAAAAATTACAAACCTAATTCTTGTATACAAGTGGAATCTTCTAGGAAAAAAACAGATTTGATGATACCAATTTTTGTAAGGTCATCAAATCCCCTAAACTCATACACAAGTAGAAATTGTGTAAAAATATGAAAGTGAGCTGAAAGATTATCTGGAGGCTCTTCTGTTTCTATCTGGACCACTTAACTGCTAACTTAACCTCCCCTGACTTCCACTCCACCAGCCTTTACTTTAGAATTAAATTGAAACACAGATTTTATACTTTGCATTTTTTTCCATCTGAAGAAATCTGTGCAAAGAAGTACTCTTTACTAAATATACTTTCAATATGTTTAATCCCTCAAATAACTGAAAATTAGTTGTTTAAGCCTGTTATAAAATTTACTGTGTGTCTTAATTAGCTTTATACATGTTGACAGCACAGGATTTGATCCAAAACAAATTAGATGAAAAGAAATTGATCCTTAAATATTGAATAAATGTTCTGAGTACCTTCTTCATACTAGGTATCGGGAACTTAAAACAGGGAGCCAAACAGATAACATCTTCTCCCCTCGTGGAGCTTCCGTATAGTATAATGGAAAGATATCTGTTAATCAACCTCACCAGTTAATAATTTAAAATAACTGCCATTCAGAAAAAGCATAAATTGTATAAATATAGGCTAATCTGGAAAGGTTGGGGACATCTTCCCTAAAGATGTGACATTTGAACTATTGGTAGACATAAACTAAACAAAGTCTGAGAAGGCAAAGGAAGAACAGTGCTTGTAGACTGTGCAAAGGCCCTGAGACAGGGAGATGTGTAACCTGTTCTAAATGATAATGGCCTCATTTATTAAGTGTGTACCATATGCCAAATACTGTTGTAAACTTTTAAAATGTATTAATTCATTTATTCTTTACAATGACTTGATGAGATATGCAGTCCCAGTTTACAGAAGAACAAACTGAGGTCCAAAGAAATAGTTTCCTCAGCAAAGCTGGGCACCATACCCTAGAAGCTAGGTCAACCTGGCTAGATAAAAGAAGATGAAAATCAGTGCAGTGTCCATATTTCTTTTTTTTTTTTTTAGAGATGCAGTGTGGCTAAATCTTGATTATTATGGAAACTGGTTGTGAAGGGGTTTTTTTGAACTACGTTATCTTTTAATATGTTTAAACATCTTCATAATTTAAAACATAAAATTAAAGTAGGCCTGTGTAACTGGAGCTCAGAGTAAGATGGAGAGATAGGCTGGGATCTCATCATGCCTGGAAGCCATGTTCAAGACTTTGGTCTTTACCCTAAAATGTTACTGGAGCACTGCAAGCAGGGGAATAACATGACCCACAGTGCATGTTGACAAGATCACGATGGCAGTGATGAAAGCATTGGAGGGGGGCAAGAGTGAGTGCGAGCCTGTGCTACGAGCAATTAATGATGAATTACCATAGCTAAGGTAAAGCATACCTGTGATCACAGGGATGCCAAAATAAGACATAATTTGGATATTTCATTTGAAATGTCCCTCTTAGAAACATGCAACAAAAACAGGAGGAAAGTGTTCCTTTGTCCCAGTCAGAACTTCAGTTTTTTCTTTGTGAACAAGTGATTATCAAAGATATTTAAATATAAATGAAACACAGCTGAAAAATGAACAGATGATTAACTGAAGATATCTACAGAAGATTGATTTTACAAAGAATTATTTATAAAGCATGTAAAACTATCAAAGAAAAAGCATTAAAAAATTGTAAACACCAAAGTTATATTTTTAAAATATACGTACAATAAAAACAAAGTATAAAATTAACTTAAAATAGTAACATTCCATTGTCTTCACAGGAGAAATACTTTATCAACATAAAATTGAAACAATTATAGTAGGTCAATTGCCTGATATTTCCAAAGAGACTTCTTAGAGAAACTGCCCAAAGAACCTGTAACATAGCTAGTTATGTTTTGTTATCATTTGCTCTCTTATCCCAGTCTCACTTCTGTCACAGCTAATTGAATTTAGGGTTGACACCTGATCTCAAGGAAGTTAATTTGTAGTGATGTGACGTAGCAGGTAAAAAACAAAACAAAGCCAATCAAATCTAATCATTGGGAATTTATATTGTAAGAAAAATAATTTGCAAATTGGAAGTAGCACAGAGTACAGTGTGTTAAAATGACAGTCTAATAAGTAACCTTATTTCTAAGATGGACTTTTTTTTTTTTTCATATTTTAAGCTCTGAATTAAGGCTACATCTTACTGAGTAAGGAGCGAGTTTGCATCAGAATCAATAAAACACATTACTAGGCCCCATTCCCAATTTCTGATTCAGGATTGTCTTCAGTGGGGCCTGCAGATTTTCATTTCTAACAACCCAGGCAAGACCACACTTTGAGAACCACTGATGTATTTCTTAGTAGCATTTTCAGCCAAGGATATGAAAACCTCTTGATGCAGGTAAGACCAAGGGAACACCAAGCATCAAAGCATCCTAGATTCAATGAAATACTGTATGAAATTATTTGATGATATCTACTCAATAATACTTTATTTGTAATTACAGTTAAATGTGAATAACTCTGAGGCATGTAATCACACTACACAGCTTAGCTTTTTTTTTTAATTGTTATAGATTTATCTTTCCTTTATAACCTCGTTTAACAACTCTGTATACTTTTTTCATATATTCTCCATTCATATGATCTCTATATAGTAATATATCTATAAAGGTGTATTAATTGTTTTTTTATAAAAACTGGGATAATAATATAAACACTTTTAAGCATCTTTCTTTTGTCTTTCAGCAATATCTTGTGCAAATCAATCCAAGCCACCTGGTATAATCAAGGTCAAAGTGAATTATATGATTGACCATAATGTTGCCATTGCCTTACTCTAGCAGTCCTGATAGCTTTGGTTATTCTATAGTAACAATTTCAAAATCTCAGTGGCTTACCCCCTCCAAAACTTTTCTTCCTTTGGTCAGGCTACATGGCCAAAAGAGGAGGGCAAGGGAGTTCTGTTCCCCAGGTATTCGTCTATCCAGACTGATGAAGCTCCAGGTTGATACAGGCTTCCACGGCCGTGACGGGGTGGGTAGGAAGCCTGGTGAGCAGCACATGGACCCAAAGCTTCTACCCAGAAGGGGCACATCACTTCCACTCACACTGCACTGGCCCAAAGTAGTTAGGCAACACTCCTAATTTCAAGAGGAACCACGTTCACTCTTACCATATTTCTAGAAAGGAATATTTTTAGCAGCTTATGTGACTCCCACGGTATTAATGGGCATTCCCTTTGTTTCCATGAGCATGCAACCATGAGCATGTAACATATTTCCCTGTTTGTATTTTTTTATATGCTGGTAGTTTTAGCTCTTTGGAATGGATTCCCAGGGATTGCTAGATCAAAGAGCTCAAGTATTTTTATAAATATTATCTACTTATTTCCTAAAAGAATGTAAGAATTTACATTTCATCTAGCAATTTATTAAAATACAATTTTTTCCTGCATCCCCAGCAGCAATTTAGGTATCATAGCTCTTTTTAATTTTGCAAATCTTGTGCATGTAAAGCTGTTTTCATTATTACTTTGATTTGCATTTCCCTGAGCTCTAGTTTAAATTTGAGCATTTCTTTTTGTGCTTATTGTTTGTCCATTTTGGCATTGGATTAGTAGTTGTCTTTTTTTTTTCTATTAATATTTAAGCCTTCTGCATATTACATTGTCATCTGTTATAAGTGTATCTTTTCATAATATATTATTTGTAGACCTTGTTTACATATTTTTCATACCAACATTTGTATGTATTTTCTGAGTTTTCAATCTTGGTTAAGAAGCTCCTTCTTGACTCGCGATAGTATATATGTCACATGTTTCTCACAAGATTTTTTTGAAAATTTAAGTAATAAAACTATGGAACTTATTTCTGTGTGTGGCAAAAGATAGGGGATGTTATATTCTTAAGCATATATTCTTCAAAGTAGCCATCTTGCCAGCATCATTTATTAAAAATCTTCTTTTAGCATTAAAATGAATTTCCATCTTTGTCATATATTAAATACTATAACACTAATATTTATTTCTGAAATTTAAATTTTTTTCTTTAAGTGGTGTCATTACTTCATTTATACCTGATAACTATAAGACATAGTGAAAGCTATACCCAAAGGAAGTTTATAGATTTAAACACATTATTAAACTGAAAAATGAAAAATAAGTATATTAAAACATGTTAGAAATTAGGAACAGAACAATAAAATAACACTTTTTCAAAAAACTAAGGAAGAGGAAATTAAGGAAAATGAAAATTAATGAACTAGAACTTACTCCATCACACTACCATACTCTGGCAAAAAACCCCCCACAAATCTGGCTTTTTTGAAAAGAGAATAAATTAAACTCAGCCTGATCAAGTAAAAAGGAAAATAAAAAGGAAAAAGGAGGCATGTCACAGATACAGAAAGGCTTTAAAAAGAGACTTAAATGTGTAATTCCATGACCACAAATTTGAAAGCCTGAAGGAAATCGGTGAAGTCTTACAGAATTAGAAGATAACGGAATGGATTCATGAAGTAGACAACTTGATTATATTACATATACTTAGAAGACATTGGCAAAGTGTTACAGAGTTACCTTTATAATGCACAAATACCTTATCAATTCTTGGATTTAAACTTTTAAACAGTGAAATCTGAGGTTATTTAAACTATTCCAGGCCATAAAAATGGGTGAAAAATTCCCAACTCATTCATGAGGCCAGCACACCTTTAATAAAAAAAATTCTAGTGAAGATAGCCTTAAAGAGGAACACTAAGGAAGTATGTAATTTGTGGTTCAAGATTGACAAAACCTAAATAAAATATTGGTCATTAGAATCCAGTAATGACAAACAACCAATGCCCTATGATCAAGTTCAAGGATGTTCAATATCAGAAAATATACTAACTTAATTGTTATGTCAAAGATTAAAGGGAGAAATTTATATGATTATATAAAAATTCAGCCATTCATGACACAGTCTTTAAATGAGAATAGAGAAATCTGTCAAAATATAGATGATAAATTCCTACTAACAAATAATATATTAAATGGTGAAACACTTAAAACCAATTAAATTCATATCAAAAACTAGACAGGCTCTCATACTTTTCAACATTGTTTTTTTTTTTTTTGCACTTAAAACAGTTGTACTAAGACAAGAAAATGAAAAAGCTGGTATAAACCTTGGAAGATAAGCGATGAATGTTTTTTGACTTGTTTAAAAAAAGAAGATTTGGTACATTGCCTGGATAAATACACAGTGATGATCTAGAAAAGAAATTGGGGGCAAAATTATTCACAGTAATGACCAAGAACTATAAAATACTTAGGAATAAACTTAAAAAGTAAAGCATATGACCTGAATGAGAAAACCACACAGTTTCATCAATGGTCATAGAAAAAGAGCTGCAGGAATGGAAAACATAGATAAGCATGTTCTCAGATGGGAAGGCATAATATTGTAAAAACACCAATTCTCTCCTAATAGTATATAACTATAATTTGATTTTACATAATACCAGTAGTGTTGTTTCTGATTTAAAATCTCAAAGCATATATAAAAGGAAAAATGCCCAAGAGAATCCAGGAAAAATGTATCAGAATGTATGACAGGGACTTCCCTGGTGGCGCAGTGGTTAAGAAGCCACCTGCCATTGCAGGGGACATGAGTTCCATCTCTGGTCCAGGAAGATCCCAGATGCCACAGAGCAACTAAGCATGCATGCTGCAGCTACCAGCCTGCGTGCTACAACTACTGAAGCCTGCACACCTAGAGCCCATGCTGCACAACAGAAGCCACCACAGTGAGAAGCCCATGCACTGCAACGAAGAGTAGCCCCCGCTCTCCACAACTACAGAAAGCCTGCATGCAGCAAAGAGGACCCAACACAGCCATAAACAAACAAATAAATAAAAATAGTTTATATAAAAAAGAATGTATGACAAAGTTATTATAAAATATCAATTGGAATTTGGGGAGGAAGACAGAGTAAAATGAGGTGTGTTCAGAGAAACAGACTGAAGTAGAGGAAGGCGGAAGAGATCACATGCAAAAGAGACTGTCATACTGAGTGAAGTAAGTCAGACAGAGAAAGACAAATATCATATGACATCGCTCATATGTGGAATCTAGAAAAAAAGGTACAAGTGAACTTATCTATAAAACAGAAATAGAGTCACAGATGTAAAAAACAAACTTATGGTTACCAGGGGTAAGGAACGGGGGAGGGATAAGTCGGCAGTTTGGGACTGCCATATACGCACTACTGCCATATACGCACTACTGTATATAAAATAGATAACTAACAAGGACCAACTGTATAGCACAGGGAACTCTACTCAACACTCTGTAATGACCTATATAGGAATAGAATCTAACAAAGAGTGGATATATATATATATGTATAACTGATTCACTTTGCCATACAGCAGAAACTAACGCAACATTGTAAATCAACGATACTCCAAGAAAAATTAAAAATAAACATATATATGTGTTTTTCAAATCATCACATTGTACACTTTAAACTGACACAATGTAAAGAGAGACCAACAACACACATAGATGGTGAAAAGAACATAACAAATACTGAAGTGAGCCAGTTATCCAATTGTTCATTGCTGCCACCCTTCTACCTGCTGTTCATTTAGGTTGTGGGCTTAAGAATTAACTGCTGCTGTGATCAGCAGTGTTTGAAGTACTAATTAGCATATTATAATAACAGTCCTTTAGTTTGTTTTTATCCTTAAATCAATAGTGACTTGGCTATAAATAGGATAACCACAGGACTCCTGGGGAGAAATTATTCTCTAGACACAGCACTAGTCATGATTTCTTCAGGTTGCCAAGTAACCTACAGAGCCCGGTGCCAGACTAGGTTCACGGACTAGAGACTCTATCACTTCTGGGACAGGCAATGGCTGTCAAACTTCTTTCTTTGCCAGGCTTTTTGACAGTGACATCACTGATAATGTATTTCAGATTTTGCCCCTATGTAAAGTCCAGTTCTTTACACATCCCGCCCCCCTTTGCCTGCCACCTGTTTCTCATGTATATGCAACTGAAAAGTTTCAGAAGGAAACAATTCTCATGCTTTCTGAAGAGATGCTTTCTGATAATTTCTCTTTTATCCTTTTTAAACATGTTCCTTAAAAGCCAATACATTGATATTATCATCCACAGTTTGAATAACACCAAGGTTTTAACCTTATGAGATTCAAAAGATTTAAATACACAAGAGTAAAATTTTATCTAGTGAGAACTTGGATACATTGATATATCCTTGTTGCACAAGTTACGAAATTTTGGTTAAAAAATGTATCGCTTATTTGAAGATGATACTGAACTTTGGAATTTGGGGGGCATATATTGAGGTAGACTGTTTTCTCATTCTTTTTATTATAATTGTTATTGGCATGATCATATTGGCATAACCAATACATTTCTCTACAAACTTATGTTTATTTTTTATTTTTATTTTTGAATGAGCAAAATATACAATGAATTTAATAAAATACAAAAAACAAACAAAAAGATTTTCAACCTTGTTAGTAATCAGAGAATACAAATTTAAACCACAATGATATTGGGAGATCAGTCTGATATATTCCCAGCAATGATATGGAAAAAAGGAATTCTTATGTCTTTCTTGGGTAAATAATTTTGCATTTTCTAGAAAAACTGAATATTTATAATCTAGGAAGCAGCAATTCTGCTCCCAGATTTATTCTCTAGAAATTTTTTTGTATAAAAATGGACTTGGAAACATGTAAATAATATTTGTAACGGCAATATTCACCATAGCGTAGACAGAGAAAAGCCCAAATGTTCATCAACAGTTGAATGGATAAACTACGGTTCATTCATGCAAAGTTACTTTACACAGCAGTGAAAATGAATTCTATCCACATGTAACAACATGGATGAATCTTAAAAACAATATGAGCTGAAAACAAGTATCAGAAGAATTTATAGTGTAAGATACTATTGATTTCATGTTCAAAAACATTCAAGCTACAAATTATGTTGTGTAGGGATTCATACATACGAAAACATAAAAACATGGAAAAGTCAGAAAATACTAAACTAGAATTTCAGGTTAGTAGATGCCTCTTGGGGGGAAAGTGGAAGATGTGATTGCAGAGGGATACACAAGGTACAGACATTTGTTTTAAAATATCCAAAAGTAAAATTAAAATTTTTTGATTATATCCAGAAATGACCTTAGACATTTTTTCTGAATTTGCTTGAGTTAATCAACTTAGCCTGGTTATCTTCACATTATTAATAAATATGCAAATGTAAAGTTTATTTCATCTCAGAAATACATATTATTTCTTTGGAAACATAAGAAAACATAAGTTTTCTCACAGCAATTTTTTTGAAAAAGACTCCTATTCAAGAACCATTTATTTCAATGTGACTCTTCTAAGAGAAAGTAACTAAAAATTAAGAAAACTAAAAAAATACTGAAACTGTCTCAGTATTTTCTCTTTTTTTAAAAGATATAAGCTTCTATTTTAAGTATTACATACTTAGAGAAAAAGTACACAGATCATGAATGAATGAATGAATGAATGAACTCAAAGAATTATCACCAAGTGAACCCACCTGTGCAACCACCACCCACCCAGGTGAAAAACAGAATATTACCAACATCTCGGAAGCCTTCCATGTGCCTCTTCTTAAACTACCAACCCTTTTTAATGTTTTATTTTGAATAACTAATAAGTGCGATTGATTTGATTATTTATATTATTAGATTATTGTTCAGCAGACATTCACTACCTACATATCCATGTTAAGATCATTCGTCCTGCCCCACTGATGCTAGATTTGGTCATTCGACCTTCTTCATCTAACAGAATGGGGCCAGAAGTAGCAGCGTGCCAATTCTGAGCCCAGGCTTTAGGAAATATAGCAGGTTTCTAACTTCTGACACAAGGAGAATGCACCCCCAGGTAGCCACTGGCCCTTCATCTTTTTTTTTTAATATATATTTTTAAGATTTTTAATTTTTTTTTTTATTTATTTGTGGCTATGTTGGGTCTTCATTGCTGCACACGGGTTTTCTCTAGCTGTGGCGAGTGGTGGCTACTCTTTGTTGCGGTGTTCGGGCTTCTCATTGCAGTGGCTTATCTTGTTGTGGAGCACGGGCTCTAGGCGTGCAGCCTTCAGTAGTTGCGGTGTGTGGGCTCAGTAGTTGTGGGTCGCAGACTCTAGAGCGCAGGCTCAGTAGTTGTGGCTCATGGGCTTAGTTGCTCTGCAGCATACGGGATCTTCCCAGCCCAGGGATTGAACCCATGTGCCCCTGTATTTGCAGGTGGATTCTTAACCACTGCACCAGGGAAACCCCATGGCCCTTCATCTTGACCCCCAGAATGAGACACATAGAACAGACCTGAATTTACCAGCAGCCTGAATTAGAGTTGTCCTGGGGGACCTACATACTTGCCAGAGGGAAAATTAATGCTTTTTGTTATATGCTATTGAGATTTTGTTGATTACACAGCAAAGGCTGACTGATATAATAATCATTTGTTAAACTTGATAAGGCATACGTGAATGAACTCAGGTTATTAATATGTATATCCATTTAAGGCTTTGTTCACTTCAAACTTATGTTTATTATTGACTGTAGGATAATATTTAACTCTGACACATTTAATTAGATACTTCCTGGTCAGAGATTTCTTGATACTTCCTTGACCTGTTTCAAGGTACCACTATTTTTAAGGCAAGAAAATCAGCCACTACCAATCTTTTCATTTGTTTAACAAATATTGTTTTCAGAATAATACTGAGTATCACTGATTTGTCTAAACGGCACTCCCCACACCCAGTTTTTTTTTATATTATATACACAGCAATTTTTTGCATTACATAGTATCAACTTTGAATACTTTATTTGTAACCTTGAGGGAAGATACAATTTATTTTCATTTTATATTTTTTGTAAGACAGCAGCATCACAATGTTTAGCCATATGAAATTGAAGGAGAGTTGGTAAAAATAAAAATATTGTGACAACTCAATAAATATTAAATTATGTGTATAATTGTGGTTTATATTTCAATTACTATAACACTTCTATAACAAAGTTCTAAAATGTTTTCAAAATATTCCTTTCTGAAGGACTTCCACTGTCAAGACTATGGACCTGCCAAAGCTCAAGTGCATTCAGCTCAGTTCCATTCCGCAGACGTTTCCACAGTGCATGCCTTTTACGTCCCAGCTGGCTCTAGATGTCCAAAGATAGGTAGGAGCTCAGTGATCTCACAAACTTGTAAATAAAACATCCTATATTATTAGGAAATGTGCAACATGGAGCTCTGCACAGGATATTTCAGTGGGCGTTAAATCCAACCCAAGGGTTGAAACATATTTATGATAACCAAATCAGGATTAATTTGTAAAAATACAATCTTAAAGATTTTAAACACCATTAATTTTTTTGTGTATTTTCTGGACTATTTATGTAGGCTGTGGAGAACTGACCTTTCTGAATTGTGTCACTGAATACTTTGACAAATATATACTTATGGTTTCCTTTCTCAAAATTTAATTCAAGCTTGTTTTTATATTTTCTCAAAGATTCTTTAAATCGTATGTTTTGCTTTTTTAAATTAATGTCCATAAATTCAACTGTAATAATTTATTCATAATATGCAACAAAAACAGATAAATCTACTACTTTTCTCATTGTATTCCTGGAATTAGTATAGCTATAGCAGAAAGACTTCTCTACTCTGGGGAAATTTTTAGAAGTTATATGTTTTCTATACATTTTTATGGATTTTTTTAACATTCAGATTTCAGCAAAACTGTACCTAAAAGAAATTCTGTAACTGACTTGTATTACTTTCTAAATTTAAAACAAAGCTAATTGCAAATAAATTTTAGCATTAGTTTTATTTTTAAAGATTTACATTTTTCTTGCACAAATATATTTCAAACTTTTCTAACATAACATGTTCAAGATTATATGGGAATGTATTCTTACATTTATTGTTTTTGTGATCTACACATGGGATTGGGATTATGTTGTTTGCAAACCTCCTTTTAGTTTGCAAAACACTTTCATTTCTGCATTATCTTATTTAGCCCTTTCTCTGAGGAGGAGGTATCATTACCATTGCTATTTTATTGATGAGTAAATCGAGTCTCAGTGAAATTAAGTGACTTTACAGGTCACAGGCTTGGGTCCTGGCTCCTCTTCACATTATTCACCTTGTGTTAAATAAGTTTTAATATAATACTGCACCTCCAGAATGGCCTTCGCTCATTTTTTTTAAAAAAGTTTTTCTACTAGTTGGTTAGGTTACATTTAACCCAGTGAAGTCTGGAAAAAAAAAATAATCGACTCTCTTCAGCCTTTCTTTAAATTACCCCACTTGAACTGGAGATCACAGGATCTGGCAAATCAGATGAAATACTATTTTTAAGACACTTGACAGTTCAATGAAAGTGTGTAAGGTGATGATCTTTGGTCCGACTTGTGCTACTATTTCAGTTTTAATTATAATGCCACTATAACAATGCAGGGAGAACCAGCTGGAAGTTGATATAAGAGAAACACTATAGTTACAGAAATTTCTGGAAGCTAGAACAATGAGATGTGTGTTGATCTGGTTAAGAAGTTTTTTTCTTAAAGCATCTATTGATAAATGATATTTCAGCTTTAATTTTTGCCCTTTATATAGACAATATTTCTAAAATATATTAGCCTACTTTCTTTCTAGAGAGTAAGTTCAGAAATGATGTTTAAAACATCATTTAATCTTTTTAAAGAAACATCTATGCTTTTCTAGTGGTTACATTAAGCATTAGTTTTTTCCTGATAAAGTATGAGAGACACAGATGTTGATGGTGTCTGAGGATGGACTAAAATATACCCTAAGGAAAAAAATCATAAGACTAGATTTTCAGGGACCTGATTATTCCTTGTACTTGATTTCCCTATAAATTCCAGATGAGTACCATTAGCGCAAACTTGCTAATAACTAAAGCAGTGATCAAAACTTCTTTTAGAAGCTATAGTATAAATATCTCATTTATTCATCAAATAAACACTTGAGCACTTATTCCTCTTTTGTAAGATGGGGATAACAACAGACCTTTCTATACCAGTTAGGGTTATTTGTTGAAGGCAACAGAAATAAACTCTGGCTAACTTATCCAGAAAAAGAACGTTCTGGAAGAAAATCATGTAGCTCACAGAATCCCTGGGGATGGTGAACTTGGTGTGTAAAATGGGCAGGGCCATGACTTTTGGCACTGTTGCAACCAGACCTTGGTCACCACAATGATCCACACCACTGGGGATTATCTCTTCATCTTTGTGTCACTTTGTGCATATTCCAAGTTTCAGGTGAGAACATCCAGTTGACTTACCTGAGTCCCATGCCATGACTACAGCCTAGTTGCCAGAGTGTGGGGAGAAGGACTTTGGCCAAACTCAGTTTCCAAACTGTGAAGTGGGCCTTGTTCCCACCAAGACTCAAAATTAAGGATTCTCCACAAATAGGATGGGAGGTCAGAAATTAGGCAGGTAAAAAGGCAGTGCTCACCACGTGACCTCACAGGGCTGCAGAGGTTTAGTGCAGTGATCTGTGTAAAGTGCTCAGCACAGTTCTGGCACAAGGAGGCAGTAGATCAATTTCAGCATTATTATTATTACTATTATTATTAATCCAATGAGGCGGGCAACGTGCTAATCTCTAGGGGTAAAAAAGTATTAGGGCACAATTTCTAATCAAAAAGCTCAATATTTTGGAGAGCTGTTACAGGGAGAAACAAATATAAAACATAATTATAATACCAGTTCATAAGTGCTACAGTATAGGTATGTAGTGGGTGCTCTGGAAAATAGGGAAAAGAAAACCCAATTCTGCACAAATCAGGACAGAGAAAACAGTCAGACAGAGTTCTGAATATTGAGAGAAGCATCATGAAAGGGCTTGGCATGTTTGAGTTCCTATGACGAGGGCAGGTTCAGGATTGTGAAGGATTCTATATACCAGCTAAATAAGTTTTAACTGCTCTGAAAGTCACCAGGACTTGGTACAAGGGGTGACATAGTCAGATCTAGGGGTGGTGGAGTAACTCTTTAGGAGTGATGAGAGAATGGACAAGAGTGAGCAGAGGCAACATCAAGTGCTCAGATAAGAGAAGATGACAGCCTGTTCTCAGGGAAGATGGAGAGTCATGTATGACACAGAGTGAACGGCATTCAGTGCCTCCAACACTAGGGGTAAGGAAGGGAAGGAGTCCTGGGTGACTTTAAAACGACAACTTTTTGAGACAAGTAGATGGTAACGACATCATTGTAATAGACTCGATTGGCAGGGGAATCATCTGAAGCAGTTGGGAGAGGAAGGGAATGAGTTTCTGTGTGGTTTCCAGCCTGCCTTACTTTAGGAGTTGGCAACAAAGATGGAGCTGAAGCTATTAAATGGGTATTAGCCAGGGAAGGTGGAGAGACTCTTTAAATACCTATGATATTGATTCCTGTAAAAATGAAGGAACCAAATCACAAAAATTTGCATATGATTTCCAAGGGAGTTCTTGGAACCCCCACCTATGATAGGAGGTCCGTGGATCTCAGTTCAGGAACCCATGGGATAGCATAAGGAGACTGGCGCAAGAGTCTAGCAGATATTTAGTGGGTGAGCGCAAAGTTGAAAAGCTCACGAACATAAATATGGAATAAATTGTTAAGATGAGTTTTGGCAACAGATATAATACAGTTATATCCACCATGCTTAACGATATTTATGCAGTTCCCTTGAGTTGTCCGTTCTCTTGCTGTTTGTTCATCCACCTGTTGCATTTATTCAATAATAACAATAATGGTAGGCATTGTTAAGCGAGATGTGGAAAGCCACCATGCTTGGCACTAGGGACACAAAGACAAACAGGTCCCATACCCTGCCTTCAAGGAGCTTATAGTCCAGGTGGGAGGGACTTGTAAGTACACTAAAGTAGCAATAGTGAAAAAACTGTTCAAAGACATATGTGCACTGGGTGCTAAGAAAGAGACAGGAAAGAGCACCAAATTGCACCTAAGGTTTGTAATAAGGGGATTATAGAAAACTTCTTGGAGCGGACCAATAGGCCTTTGTTCTGAAGGATTTATTGGATTTAGCCTGGCAACACTCCAATGTAATAAATAGCATAGCTTTCTGTTCTGGACAGCAAGCACTTCAGAATGGCTTGAATGTGAAGTACAAGAAACGGAAAAAGGCAGTGGGTGGAAATGAAATTGGACAGGAAAGCCGGGCTAAGACAGTGGTCTAAAATGCCAGTGATTCTCAAGAGAGGTAACACTGTGTGAGGAAGGCTGGTTTAGGACAGCTTTATGGAGTTTAGAATGGTGATAAACTGGGGAAAAATGAAAAGGCATTCAAATTCAATTAAAAGAAAAAGACAAAAGAGATCTCCACTGTGCTAGCCAAAAACAGCTGAAGGATCATATAAGACATCTTAAGGAGTTTGGACTTTATACTAAGGGTAGTGGAGTGCCACTATAAGAGTTTAAAGAGAGGAGTACATAATCGGACTTTCGTTTTATAAAATATAAATCTGATGGTATTGTAGAGGCTGGATTAGGAGGGGACAAGATTGCAGCCTGGGAAATTGGTTAGGTGGCTAAAGCAGTGTGCCAGACATGAAATGATGGTGGCCTGAGACGAGATAGTAGTTGTTACCAAGAGCAACTGGATACATCAAAGAGATAAGTGAGCTAGAAGAAAGAAAGAGTAATGAATTGGAAGTGGAGGAGGAAGGAGAGTGACAGAAAAAAAATCACATCATTACTCACAATAAGCTGTATGGGCTTCTATTGGTCTGTCAAAGACTTTTTTTAAAAATTTATTTATTTATTTATTATCTTATTGGCTATGTTGGGTCTTTTTTGCTGTGCCCGGGCTTTCTTTTTAGTTGCAGTGAGTGGTGGCTAGTCTTTGTTGTGGTGCGCGGGCTCCTCATTGCCAAGGCTTCTCTTGTTGTGGAGCTCGGCTCTAGGTGCGTGGGCTTCAGTAGCTGCAGCACGTGGGCTCAATAGCTGTGGTCCACGGACTTACTTGCTTGCTCCCCAGCATGTGGGATCTTCCTGGAGCAGGGATCAAACCCGTGTACCCCCGCATTGGCAGGCGGATTCTCAACCACTGCGCCACCTAGGAAGCCCCTGCCAAAGCCTTTTAATCGTAAATCCTTAACAATCTTAAAAATGAAGTCAAAGCAGTGTACTGAAATCATCCTCTCCTCATTTTTCTTTTTTCCAACACGTTTTAAAATCTAGTTTTATATACTTAAGATTTACCTCCCGGCAATCTGGAATTAAATTTCTGAGATTGCTGTAAATTATTTCCTTTCTTGGTTTCTCTTCCTTTTTCTTACTTCCCTACTTTATTCTTAATATTTTATTGTTGTAACTGTATGCTAAAATACTTTATCATAACTTAGCTTTTCCTTCCAGAGAACCGTGGAACATCTGAATAACCGAAACTTGTCCCCTATCCGAATCTTGTAGATTTCCTGAAGTTTTCCCCTTGCTACTTGGCCTGTTTCCGGCGTAATGTTCACAGTGTAATTCTCCTGTGTAGGCACGACCAGCTTTTTTCGGCGGAGAATTTTAGCATTTCTAGTTAATTACCATTCCATTTTTGTCATAAAGGCAATATATATTTTCATCCTATTTAACTTTCAAATATGACTCACAGGGATGTCACTTATAAAAACTGTAAAACCACTGACAGAGATGATCTGGGCTCTGACAGGTATACACGGCGGCGGCCGGGGCGGGGGGCTGAAGACATGCAACATTTCCATCTCAGACCCCCTGCCCCCAAGAGTAGAACAGCAAGTCTGTGGCACAGGGAGGTTCCTACCCTCCGAGGGCAGCCCAGCCTGGGCCGACGCGGACTGCGGCCGAGGTCGCCGGCTCCCTCCCTCCGCAACGACGCCGCCTCGCGCCCACCCGCCCTCCCAGCAGCTCGGGGTCCTCGCCGCTCCCCGAACAACTTTCTCCCTCCCTGCACGGACCCCCGCCGCGGCCGGACTCCACGGCCCGGCCCCCGCGCCCAGTCCGCAGGGGTGCCCTCCAGGCGCCGGGAACAGTAACCCCCGCGAAGGAGGCAGTTTCGCGGGGGCAGGGACGCGGGCTGCGGGCCAGGGCCGGGGCGGCCCCTCCCCGCGCCGCCGCGCGCCCACCCGGCCCGGGAGGCTGCGCGCCGCGGCGGGGGCCGGCGGGCGGAGGGGCGGGGCGGCCGAGCGCCCCCTCCCGGAGCGCCCACGCCCCCGCCCCGCCCGCCCGCCGCGCCCCCGCCCCCTCGGACGCTCCGTAGCTGTGACGTGTGCGCGGCGGGGCCGGGGACTCGGCGGGGCGCCGGCCGGCGGGCGGAGACGGACCCGGGATCTGTCCGAGCAGGAAGCGAGCCGGAGACCGATCGCCGCCGCCGCCGCCCCCCCGTCCCTGTGCCGGTCCGCGTCGTCGCCCTCTCTCCTCTCCCTCATTCCCCCCCCTCACCCCGTCCTCCAGCCTCACCGGCGACAGGTAGCCCCACCGCCGCGCACCTGCCCTCGCGTCCGCACAGGTGAGTGTCCCGGGGCGCCCGCGGCGGGGCGTCGGCGCCGGGGCCTCGCTTCCCGGAGCCTCGCTTCCCGAGTGCGCCCCTGCTTCGGGGCCTCCTCTCGCCGCCCGGGGCCGACGAGCCGGCTCGGTTCATCTGCCGAGGACGCCGCGGCTGAAGCAGGTGATGAGTGGGCCAGGGCGGCGGCGGCTCCCGGTGGCGCAGGGGTGGGTTTCATTTCCACTCGACAATGAGAGTCTTCTTTCATGGGTTTATCATCCACAAGATACCTTTGTGTATCTTCTCTGGCTCCCAGGTAGAGCAGAGCACTCAGGTGTCCAGCTCTGACCTGGACGCTCCGTGATAGTTTTCCCTTTCGTAAACAGGCTTAAAATTCAATGCAAGAATAGTGCTTTTTGTCCTGAGATGTGAGGATCAGCTGCTACCTCTATTAGTTTAATCAAGTAGGAGCCCAAGTTGGGCGTATATAAAGCTGTATTTTTAGTCTTTAGTTGATGTGGTACTTTGGGTACATTAATTTGTGTATCTGCTAGAGAACAAGAGCCTTATATATTTGTTAATTTCCGGAACTCTTTAAAACGATTAAAATGCTCAAACTCAGGGATAAGGAGATACTTTGATAGGGTTATTGCTAGAACATCCGTGTCACAGATATTTCCACACAGTTTTAGAAAACGTCTTACATTTTATCTGGCATGAAGTTTGTAGTGGAGGAATGCTTAAACCCTACTCTACAGATCTAAGGAGCTAGGAACACTGCCCCAACTTAATAGGCTGCTGTACATGCTAGATAAAAATTTTCCTTGTTATGCGCTGACAGTGTAGATGCAATATAGCTAAATATTGTCAGGGTTTGAGAGTTTTAAAAATTAGTATTCTTAAGATTTAGCTGAACACTGTTCACACCATAAAATGTGAATCTTGAACTTGGGCTGGTAATGGTCATGGTACAAAGGTTGGCAGCAAAAGGACATTTCTGTACAAATTAACTAAACTTCTTAGATGTCTTGGGTTGTGGTTTGCCACTGGAAATTGTTTAGTGGAAAAATTACTTTGGTGTCTTTTATTATTAATTTTAGAAACACCACAAATTGGTCTATAGCCAGAGCTTGAAACAAAGCAACCTTTTAAAATAACTCATTGACTTTTAAATATCCAGCTCATTTAGTGTTTTCAGTTGCACAGAATTACTTACATAGCGGTAAACAGACGTTATTTTAGTCTTATTCAGATTTGCCCCTTCCATTTGTATGTTCTGTGTGACATGCTGTTTATTATTGGCTTTTTCAGTTACATTTTAGTTTTCAAAAACTAATTTTAAAAGGGAGTAATGGAAGTGATTAGCAACTTTAAGAAAAGATTATGGTTAAAAACTCTATATGTAATATTTAAAACTATATATAATATACTTATATTTGTCGTTAGTGCCTGGAAACATGGACGAGAAAAATGTAGTAAGCTGTTGCAGTATTTAATGTAAATTCATGCAAGGTCTTAAAAATATCATAAATTGTGACCCATGGCGTTCATCTGAAATGAGTTTTTTTCTCTGTTTATGTTTGTGTGAACAAGTTTTAAAATAACAGTGGCCAGGAAATCTGAGAGAAGCTGAAGGCTCTTTTCTCATCCTGTTGTGACTTTGCCTGGAGACTGTGGTCTATTATGTAGCCCATTGTTTAGATAACTGGCCTGTCTCTGGGTTCTAAAATACAACTTAAAAAAAAAAAATTGACTGTGTGAGGTTTGGATAAATATAAGAACCCCCCACAATTTAAAAAAATCGACTGATTTTCAGTCTGATAATTGAATCTGTTACGTAAAGTGTCAGTTTTATAAAGATGTTTAACCTCTGTGAATTTTTTATTTCTATATATTAAAACATTTTAAGTAAAAGATTGAAAAAAAAGTATGACAACTGTAGGAAATCTCATACAGTTTGTGATCCTTATCATTGTAAGATATTTGGTAGTAATTTGTGACTGGACCCTTAGTATAAGATCATCACTCATTTATTAGGCATCTGCCATAATCAGAACACTAATGGAGGAACTTTATCTACAAAATAATTTTCAAGGTTGGTGGTCTTGTCCTTTTTACACATGAGGAAATTTAGGCTCAGAGGATTAAATATTTACTCAAGGTCATGAGGTTGAGTAGCTCCAGGGAGAGTCTGGGTTCACACCCAAGTCTTCTGACCATGAAACCTTGGTTCTTTCCACCAGTGCAAGTTGCCTTGATCTCAGTGCAGTTGGTAGACTGTTTTGGTAAACCTGCAGAACTGGTATTGTTTGAAAGAATGTAACTGGAGGTCTGAAGAAGGTACAGAGGAGTGACATTGAAAAAGGCCAGGAATGGGGCTCTGGAACTAATTTTGAATTCTGTGTCTGTTTCTTCATTCTTAAGTAGACAGCCTTGAACAGTGATATGATGTTGCTTTATCATTTCTGGGGTAAATTCCAGAATATTACACATATTGTGCACTTTTAATTTTGATGGGTTATAGGAACTAGAATTAGGCTGTAATGTAACACTGGTTTTCATTGTAGCTAAAGTGAATAGTATAATGTTCCTGGTTAGGATAGAACTTAAAAATGAGATAGATTATTGCCCATGAATGTAGTAGGTGCCTTTTAAATATTGCATAATTAACTGTGCAATGCTAAGGGGAAAAATGTTTTTAAGATTATGATTAAATTGTGCCTGTTTGATTAGGACAGTTTTTTTTCTCAGTGTCCTGTGTTTATTTCAGGAATGTCCCTTGAGCTGTAATAGACATAAAGAACAAAATGAGCACTCAAAGTCCATCTTTTGTAACAAACGAGGAGTCATTTCAGCAGTAGAATGTGGTTGGGTATATGAGCAGAAAAATGGTAGGAAGGTGGAGTTGGGTGACTTCTGTTACAGGTGTTTATTTGCTTTGAACTAGTAGGAATTTTGCATTTGAAGGATTCTCATATTCAGCTGTGAATACAAAACCATCATCTAAGGGCTTAATGTAAATTATTAATTGGTGGTACGTGACACATCTGCTTGTGTTTGTGTGTGTGTAGATAATCAAGAACTAACTAAATTTAAATAAGCTTAATTCTGTTTTTGAGGCATTAAATAATGTTCAGAGGAACCAGTATGTTCTTTAAAACAGTTATGCTTTTATTTGACAAATTTAGTAGACTATTAATCTTAAAATATAAGTATTAGGATATCTTCCTATTTATGGTTTTCAAAAATAGGCTTTTTTCCCCCTTATTGAGTAGTGTAAGAATGACTTAGTGGTTGGAGAAATGACCACAAGTCCAGCAGAAGTTCTCCCTGTGAGTACTGGAGCATGGGAAGTAAAACCGGAAGAACAGACCTGGCATCTTTAGTATTAGTGTTGAAGAGATGGGAAGTCCTTTTCTATTCATAAAAGCGTGTCTCCAGTGAAACCAAAATACTGAAGCACATTCCTTGGGTGATATTCATATGCCTGCTGAGTAATGTGCAAGGCGGCGCTTCTGGCAAAACCACAGACATCTTTTATGTACCTTACGTCACTTGTTATTTTATTTGAAGGTAACCCGCCACTTTACCTTTACAAGGTAAAGGTATTGCATTAAAAAACTTATCTTATTTGTGGATGAGCATCTTTTTGAACAGATACTTACTGAGGGTTCATTGTGTTTAAAATACAGTCTTTGATGGGCACTGGTTCTTCCCTATTCTGGCAGATCTTTGGATGTAGGAAATAGGAAGAGTGGGACAGATGTGAAAGATAAACAGAAACATCCATTTAAAACCTGAAGATGTTTATGTCGAAAGTTAAATCCTTACACGTAGGACACTTTACTGTCTTGGAAATCATTTTTTGTACATTTGGTCCTAGAACAACTCGAAGAAGTAGATGTGGTAAATTTATTCCTATTCTGCGGATGAGAAAACGGAGACAAAAAAAATACTTTACTCAAGGTCACATGTGAGGCTGCTTAGAAACATCCTTGGGAATGGGACTTCTATCCTGTGTTCCCATAGATCCTGCCCTCCCCCAGGTCTCCAACTCCCAGATGTTAGAGTTAACCTCTCAGTAGTGACTTATTTCGTTTTATGAATTTAATTCAGATGGTTCAGGAAATTCTGAATAGTCAGGGTCACCAAAGTGATAATTATTAAATACATAGTTACAAGTTTTATTTTTCTTTTCCTGTTTTTAATTTAAGGTAGCTGATGAGCATGATGCATTATTACAGAGCTACTTTGTTTTTAATAGGTTAGTGGAGCCGAGGTTGGTAACTAACTGTTCTAGTTGTAGAGTTTTCAAGGAAAAGCCAACAATTAGTATTAGACAAGGAGAAAAATATTCTGGGAGAATTTTGAAAATAAGTTTTTTTACTTAGCACATTGATGTTGATCTAATGAGTATGCTTGCTTTTGTAAAGACTCACTGATGAGCTAAGATGTGTCTGCGTTGGTACCTTTTTGCCTTCATTCATTTTACAAATATTTGCGTGTCTGTCATGGGCCAGGCACTGTTCTAAGTGCTGATGATAAGGTGATAAATTAAAACCAAGGCCCTGTACTGAGTGACATTTTATTGTTGTTTTGAATTAAGTTAATTATAGACTCATCATTCTAGTATGATTAACAGGACTGACTGTAAAGTTGGGAAATAGTTGTCAAAGTGGTGCAATGTGAGGGCTACTAATAGCCTCATTTGCTCTAAAGTATTCTACTCCTGGCCCTTGGCCCACTGACGTATAGCACTGTTACCAGTCGACTCCTGGTAAATAAGAATGTGTTCCATCTTTTATCACAGTTTCAGGAAGTAAGGCTGAGAGAAAATAAATGGGACCCAGGAGTGATATGTAGGCTTTTGTAACAGAGGGGGTTGGCAAAGCATAATTTTTATAGCAGCTATTGTTCGTTGAGCTCTTGCTGTGTGTCAGGTACTATGTCAAGCAAATACTTTGTGTACGTTAGCTCCGTTCATCAGTATGTCACTTCAGTGCATTAAGACCCTTGTGTCTTAGGGAAGAGAGGCGCAGGGATGTTAAAGTTGCTCAAGCTCCCAGCCAGTGCTTAGTGGCGCTGGCATTGGATCCCTTGTAGTCCTTAGCATGTGGGCGTAGATACGTGGAAAGAGTGCTGATAGACTTGTGATGTGCCACCGTATTCATGCCACACCATGTAGGCAGAAGGTCTTGGTGAGTGAGCGATGGGTGCAGAGACTCAGGAGAGCTTGTTGGGCGAGTGGTGGGAGTTGGGGCGGGGGGACGGGAGGTTATTGCTTGCCTAACTACTGGCCCCGCAGGCTTATCCTCTGTATTCCAGCCCCCAGAGTTGCATTTGTGCACAAGTGCTTGCTTGTCCAGCTCCAGGGTAAGAGGACAGGCAGAGGTGAGGGGATCCTGGTTTTGCCACTTATTCCCTGGGTCAGATTACTTAGTTTCTCTGGGCTTCAGTTTGTAAAATGGAGGCTACAATATCACGTGCCTGGTGTGGTTCTTGTGAGGAGTAATGCATGGATTAGACACTCATGCTTGGAAAGTGTATACCACACGGGCACACAGCTCGTGTGCATTATTATTCTAGACTGCAGGGGTTAGGGAGCAGACTGGGGATGGTGAAGCAGGGGATAGCAGTGGTTACCATGGTGGTGTTTTTTGCCCATGTTTAATGTCAAATGTTCATCCCAAAGGAAAAAAGCCACATATTGGCGATTTGGGTGAAATCTTGAAGTTGACCTGTTTTAAGTGTGCACCAGAATTACTGGGATCTAGTAAAAACATGTCAGAGAGGTGTGGGTGGGGGGTGGGCAGTAGCATTTTAACAAGCTTCTCAGTTGATTTATTTGTGCAACAGAATTTGAGAAGCACTGGTTGAAAGCTTTTCTTCATCCTGTGCTTTGGGAGGGAGGGTGTGGGCAATAACCACAGAACATTGCTTGGATTAAGCAGGCAGTGTGCGGTAGGAGGAAGTGAACCACCCGTTACCTCTTAGTGATTTTTTTTTTTTCTTTTAAGCTTATTTGGAGCTCCTAGTGTTTATCTTGAGAGGACAATGGAGTGTTAAATTTCACACCTAAATTTAATTGTAGTGACTATTTCAGCTAATTAACCAGCCTCATTTCAAAGTGAACTAGTTATATTTAATTTTTAAACGACTATACAAATAGCAGTAATATGTAACTAATGCTCATTTAGATCCTAAGACCTTTTAAAACTTTTTAATTGGATTGCTTCAGATAATGTACTGCTTTTGAATAATCAGACTTGGTCTTGTTAGCCACAGCAGGCAAGGTCCCAGCAGGAAAGAGATTTCATCCTGGATGGTGCAGATGAAGAGACTGCAGGGGTTAGGGAACAAACACCGGCCGGTGTAGCACCCAGGGAATAGCAATGGTGAGAAGCCCTTAGTTCTTCAGAGATCTCGGGAGTGGAGAGCTGGCCTTGAGGAGGAGGGTGGGTGGGGGCTGAGGCTTGGAGGCAGGCAGGTGGGGAGGGGGCAAGTTCCCCGACCTCTCGGCTCCCTCTATTGGGGTCTTGGCCCGTGACTTTGCTAGAATGTAGCTGGGGAGCCTAGGTTAGCCTAGCTCTGTGCAGGCTCATCCTCCCAGGGCAGGAGCAGAGCAGAACAGGGATGGAGTGCAGTGGAGCAAGTAGAGAATAACTCAGGCATTGATTGGAACCTTAGGGAATTTGTAGCATTGCCTTGGTGCATTTTAAATAACTTGTAGCAGGGACTTCCCTGGTGGTCCAGTGGTTAAGACTGTGCTTCCACTGCAGGGGGGGGTGGGTTCCGTCCCTGGTCAGGGAACTAGGATCCTGCATGGTGCTTTGTGTGGGCAAAAAAAAAATAAAAAAAAAAAGAAAGGAGACAAGATTAAAAAAAAAAACTGGTACCATTGTGATATATCTGCAAAGTGCTTGAAAATACTTGTCTTATAGATGCTTTTAGAAAGTAGTTTACTCACTTTCTCATTTAATCACACAATTATTTTAGGAAATTTGATGATCCATGTAACCCGATGAAAAACATAGTCTAGGTCGGTTAACATAAAGCACTTTTATTAATGGTTTTGTCTTAATGAGGTTTTCTGAAATTTTCTTCATCAGGTAGTCTTGGTTTGATAAAATACATGTTTTTCATTAAAAAAGTTTTTAATGATTAAGTTTAAAATATTTTGGCCAGAAAAGTCCTTTGCCTTCTGGAATTTATACTTCCTATTCTCCTGGACTCTTGATAGCAAAAACACCAGAACACGGTTCATAGAAGTAAGACTATTATGAAGTAATTGTTCTTCCTCCTCAAGTTCTTTTAAAGACACATTAAATTTCTGTATAAATCTGTCACAGTTTGCTGTTATTCAGCTGTCTTCTGCTAATTCCAGTTTTACGTAGTCAGTCTGAATTCTGCCTAAAAGTCTAAATCCATGCTCTTCATTTTGGATAGATTCCTGTGGATTACTTCAGAAAAAGGTTTCTCTCCTTAAAGAGATGGTATGAAGGTCCCTAGTGTAAGAAGTATTACTCCGTGCAAAACAATTAAAATACTTTATATTTCTTCTCTTGAGGGTTCCAGGGGGAAAGAGCTGAAGATTTTATTCAGTTTAAGCAGCAGCTAGACTTGGACTTGTTCACAGCTTCCAGAAAAGGAGAGCAAATTAATCAATAACTAACACCTGACTATGAGACTAACCTACAAATAAATGCTACGTCTATGTAAATATTAGAATTTTTTTTTCAACAAATAAATTTCTCAACTTGTCTTTAAAAGAGTATGGTGGAAAAAAGAAACAGGTTTGGAGTAAACAGAATAGCACCTGTGCTTGGAAATCGTACATTTCGTTTTTTTTTTTCTTTTAGTGAGTCTTTTTCTTTTTTTTAAAGGGGAGAGTTCAGACTTTTGTGGAATCTTCTAAAAACATGTTGTTTATTTTGATCTGATGCTGATAGAATTAGTATCCCGCAGGAAAGAATTGAGGCTGTCGGTTTTTCCTTGTTATGCTCTTTGAATTTCCTTGATTTGAGGATTGAGTTATTCCAGAGAGAACTTTTCTCTGGTTCCTTGTAATTTTTTTTCTAAAATTAGATGGAACAGCTGTGTTTTGGTGTGTGGGCATGATTCGCTGTCTGTTATCCTTTTGGTATTTTGGGGAGGAACAAAGTATGCATGTGTATTTTGAAAAGGAATGAATTAGTTTCTCTGCTTTTCTGGTCTATCATTATTGAGTTGAAGATGAGAAGAGCAAGAAGATTTGTGTATCTCTTGTGCTTGAGGTTGCAAACAGAACTGTGGCCTTTGTTGGCCATTGAGGTGATGGAGAAAACCGATGATTGTCAAGTGTAAAAGTAGTCGTCATGTATTCACTGGCTAATGAGGAGGTTTATATTAGTTTGAGAAAGAGTTTCTATCGGATGTGGTGGAGAGGGGAGGAAGAGAATTGAATGAATTTGAACATATGACCAGAATCACTTCAGATGTTTTAGAAGCCAGAGAAAAAAATTTCAGTCAGAATTTTGTATTTTAAATAGAGATAGATTCTACTGATAAGTTTGCTTTCTTTGAAGGGGGGTGCAGTATAAATTAGGAGTGTATAAACTCATTTAATTTGGTGATTTTAATGACAGCAAAAATGGAGACAGCTTGATGGCTACATACAGGAATGCTCATGTGCCAGGAAGTGGTCTATTATTTATTATAAGTATGCTTCTGGAACTGGTCCAGAATCTCATGGACTTTGATCCTATTCTCTGCGATCCTACTGTTTGGCAACAGCATTGGCCTAGATTATTTTCTGGACATACAGCCACCTGAGTACAGCAGCATGCTTGAACAGTGGAAGGTGGCCCTGTATCATGATGATGGATTGAAAGGAGTGGCCCCCGATGACCCTAGGACAGTGCAATTCTAATAGTTCTTGAGAGGCAGTGATGTGCCACCCCTTTGGGTACTTAACAGTCCTTTTCTCATTTAATTCTAATGTTGACCCATGAGGTGGCTCTCCTCAACCCATTTTGCAGCTGGGAGAAGTGAGGTCTAAGTAACTTGCTGAGGTGACACAAGTAGTGCGGGGCAGGGCTGAGGACGTCCTCAGGTGGTCTGGGTCCAGAGCCTTTGCCCCATTTATAATTTTAGGTTACCTTTTTCTTGTGTTCTTTTAAAGACTCAAAGCTTTGAAAAGCCCTTCAGGATTAAGTTGTTCTTCCATCTCTATCTAAACAAGGTGATAACACGCTGACACTCCGGCAGCCGTTGCGGGATTTCAAGTCCAGGGTGTATAGGTCCTCTGCCACGCCCTCGGGTGTCCCCACCTGCTGGTTCCTGCAGTTCACAGGGCTCCAGCCTCTCCTGGGACTGATGTGGGTGGGTGGGGGGGGGCGCTTGTGGACACACAGAGTCTAAACCATTCTGGGTGCATTTTAAACCCCTGAACAGCTACCCCTTTTACTTACATCAATAATTTGCTTTAAGCAAATGTACTGCTGTAAAGTTTTGTATAAATTACATAAATAACTAAATTGTATTTTTTTTTATTACCCTTGGAAAGTTTCTTGTTTAAAGGACCCCAGTAGTGACTTCTTTTGTAAAGGGAAGAATCTTTTTTGTAAAACAAACGATTGCTTTCTAGATTATACTAATAGGTATGAGTCTTTCACATAATTACCTTTGTATGAATGTGGGTCTGGCTAAACACACATCTCACATAAATATACCTAAATTAAGCTTGATTTCATGTTGTGTTTGATACTATTAATAAAAAGGGATTGGATAATAGGTTTCTTTTTCTTAAACAAATGCTACTTGTTGAATTTGTACTCAAATGTACTTTAGTAGGCTTATGTAGACTATGAATAATGTTCTTTTAAGCAGTAAATTGAGGTTCAGTATATAGCACAACAGTAAATTCTTTCTGTGTTATAAAATTTATTAGGTAAATATTAATGTGCTACTTAAATGCTAAAATAAGTGTTTTACATGAGTCTGAAATACATTCTCTGAAAATAACAGATAAAGTTTAGAGTGAGAGTGTATTAAAAAATTGTTATGGTTGAAAAGCAGACAGACAGTTATTGGGAAAACATACTTTCATGTAGCCCTGGGTAAAATATTTATTTCCTGTACCTAATACCTTGCTAATGAGGCCATGAACCCAGTTCCATTGTAATCTGTGTTCTGTCCCTGAACACTCAACAGGGACTACTCTGTAAGCTCCTAATTAATAGATCCAGCGGCCTCATTTAGATCATTATTCTTTTCCAGCCTCTTCAGCTAGTGACCAACTAATCTTCCTTGAACCCTTTCTTCTTAGCGTCTGTGGTCGTGCTCTCTCCCAGGTCTCCAGTTTTTCCTTTGTTTTTTTCTGCTCGATTTTCTCCTCCCACGTCTTTACTGTTCTTGTTTCATAAAATCCTATGCTTGGCACTTTGCTCTACTCACTCTGTTCTTAATTTTGATAATTATATCAGCTCCATGGTTCCAACTCTTCCTTAATGCAGATTTCCCCACAGATTTCGTTCTGTATTATCTTTTTTTTTTTTTTGGCACACGGACTTAGTTGCTCCGCGGCATGTGGGATCTTCCTGGAGCTAGCATCAAACCCGTGACCTCTGCATTGGCAGGTGGATTCTTAACCACTGCGCCACCTAGGAAGCCCCGTTCTGTATTATCTTGATCAGCATTTCTGAACTGATGCTCCCCAGACATCTTAACATTTCACATATTTCCTTCAAAGCCACCTCCTTGCAGACACTGCCCCTCTTCCTGTTTCCCTTATGATACTCTCACTACCCTAATTGTTCACGCTCAGAACTGTAACTCACCTTTTCCCTCTTCATTTGTCATATTCTGTCAGTTGCCAAACCCCGTTCTGCTTCTGGAAGGTTGGCGCCATCACTTTCCTCCCCTCCTGACCAAGTGCAGGCCTCACTTCTCTTTCTCTCATGCAGAGCTCGCTGTGTTTGGCCGTTTCCCTCATTGTACAGTCTGTCCTGTGCGTTGCCGTTAGAGTTCTATTTCAGAGTAGAAATCTGATTGTAATAACCTCTTGCTCAATAAGAATCCCTGCTAGCCATTTATTAATACATTGGAGAGTCCAGACTTTTATTGCGGGGCTTAAAATCCTTTGTGGCCTAATCTCTTGGCCCACTTTTCCACCTGAGCACTTGTCACACTTCTGCCGTTGTTCTGCGCGCTGGCCCCCTTGACCTGTTCCCCAGACATGTCCCCTTTCTCCCATCTCCCTGCTCTTGTTCAAACAGGCCTTTGTCTGGGATACTTTCCTTTAGTCAGGCTTACTCAGCTCTCAGGAGCTGTTTGAGTTAAATCTTTCAGAGCAGCTTTCCCCAGTTTTCAGTTTGGAAGTACACCTGTATTACAGTCTTCATTACCGATTCTGTAATATTTGTGTATCTCCTTTCATTCTCCACTGCTCACCCTAGACTGAGTGGCTCGAGAGTGCGCACTGCCTGCAGATGCTTTGGTGAGGGTTTATGTAGATCAGCAGATCTCAGGTCTTTGGACTCCCTTACACTCTTAATTATTGAGGACTCTTTAAAGATTTTGCTTATCTGTTTGGTTATATCTATTGATATTTACTGTATTAGAAATTTAAAAAGTATTTAACCTATTTAAAAATAATAATACATGCATTTTAACAGAAATGACATGTTTTATGAAAGATAGTTATTTTCCAAAACAACAATTAGTGAGAAGAGTGCCACTTTATACTTTTGTAAAACTCCATTATGTATGACTTAATAGAAGATAGCTGGGTTGTCATATCTATTCATGAGTTCAGTTTGTTGTGTTATGTTTTTTGGTTGAACTGTGTATGAAGGAAATCTGGCCTCACACAGATATCTCATTGGGAAAGGAAGTGTTAACTTGGCCCTTTCAGTTAATTGTGTGTATATTCTTTGATCCTTTACCACAACTCACCAAGTGGTAATTTCTTCAGGTCCCAGAGTGGAATTTTAAACCACAGTAGTGAATTTTTTGTACCTGGTTACATTAAAATCCATTGTTCAGTTTTGCACTTTGAACGGACCTTTTACTCCTTTATGATTTTATAATATGATGTAATGGTCATTGGAATATTACTGTTTCACTGAGTTATGCAGACCTCTGAAATGTATGTAATATATTTTGATCTCATCAGAAAAGTCTTTTCAGTATTTAAACTTAAACAGTATAAGCTGTTTTATGTTCAAGGTGGCAGATACAGGTTTTCCCACATTCTGCTTTCACTTGAATTTTATCATTGTCAACTAGTACTCTCAGTTGCTTTTCTTGATGTGACAGGCTTCACTCAAAAAACAAACAAAACCTCGTTTGCCAAAAACCCAACCAAGCTTTGTTAGTCATTCTTTCCAGTGAAAATAGTGTTTCATGAAAAAAAAGTCAGTTCCTGAAGATTACAGCTCAAACACTCACATAAATATTTTCCTTGGGGCAACATCATACTTTGTTTTACAGCGGAAGTAGTTTATGCGCAGTTCCCATTTTGTCATATAGAGTATTAAAAAGATGTATATTTGAGGATCGAAAGGTAATAAAATTAATAAATTTTACTGCTTCATCAGAGGTATTCTTGTTTTGTTGTTGAAGTATAGTTGATTTTACAATGTTGTGTTAATTACTGCTGCACAAGAAAGTGATTCAGTTATATACACACACATTCTTTTTCTTAATATTCTTTTCCATTTTGGTTTATCACAGGATATTGAATATAGTTCCCTGTGCTGTACAGTAGGACCTTGTTGTTCATGCATCCCATATATAATACTTTACATCGGCTAATCCCACACTCCCAGTCCTTCCCTCCCCCCACCCCACCTTCCATGGACAACCACCAGTCTGTTCTCTATGTCCATGATTCTTTTCCATAGATAGGTTCATTTGTGTCGTATTTTAGATTCCACATGTAAGTGATATCATATGGTATTTGTCTTTCTCTTTCTGACTTACTTCACTTAGTATGATAATCTCTAGTTGCACATCAGAGGTGTTTTTATGTGTGGCAGCAGTGACCACTGGTACAATGTGGTGCCCCTGCCTTGATCCTGGCTAAAATGGTGGAAGTTTTATCCATTGTTGGTTCTGCATTATTAGGGCAAATGTCTTAGTATTACTTTAAAAATAGTTTTGACCTTGTTGACTCTTTGCAAGGGTCTCAGGGATCTCCAGGGGTCCTTTGGCTACACTTGGAGAACTGCTGATTTAGATCAGTATCCGTCAGAGTTGTGTGTTCAGGTTTTCTGTAGATCAGACATGGAGCTTGGACAATTAGAATTAGACATTACCCCCAAGTTAATTTAATCCGGGTTCCTTATCAAGGAGTTGAGGAAGCTGAAGTTTCCAGAGGTTAAGAGACTTGCTGAAGGTCATACAGCCAAATTAGTGGCAGAACTGAGAAAATTCATACAGTTCTTAATTCAGAGTTCATTTTTCTATCAGTATTGTGCAGTTTAAAAATTTAGAGTTTGGGACTTCCTGGACAGTCCAGTGGTTAAGACTTCACCGTCCAGTGCAGGAGGTATGGGTTCAATCCCTGGTTGGGGAGCTAAGATCCCACGTGTCTCATGGCCAAAAAACTGACATAAAGCAGAAGCAATATTGTAGCAAATTCAATAAAGACTTCAAAAATGATATCAAAAAAATCTTTTAAAAAATTAGAGGTAATTTCAGAGATACTTTATATAAAGCTATGGCTAGAAAATAAGCATTTCTTTTTAAGCTATAGTGTGGATACTGTCAAATAGAATTCTTAAGGAATAGAATTTTGAACTTTTGTGGCCCAGAACTCTAGGATCAGCTTTCATCTGTTTGTTTCACTTCTTTTTTTCCCACCTAGTTGACTATGAAATTGCTTGCTGTGCTCAGATGGAAGATTAAGTGAGAAATTGAGATAATTCAGCAATTAATGTATAATCATTACTAAGAAAAACTTCAGTATACACCTTGGTAAAAATAAATATCATCAGTTTGACATTTAAGAAAGCAGGGTATAATTATATAGAAAATTGAAAAATAATTGGGCATCTTTTGGAGAGTATTTCTTTTACAAATCATTTTATTGTGGAAAGTTTTAAGCATATTCAGAAAAGAAGAGCACGTGAACCACTGTGGACCAGTTATCCGGATTTAACAGTTAACAACTCATGGCTAATCTTATTTTACCTTAAAAAAAAAAAGCTGTAATTGTTCCCCCTCCCCCTGCATTATTTCAAATCAAATTCCAGGTATCATTTAATTCATCACCTATGAGCATTTCAGTGTGTAGGAGAGGGTATTTCTTAAAACTTGTAATTAGGGGACTTGCTATCTAAAATAAGTTTGAATTAACCTCTCAGAGATCTTTTCTGGCCTAACGAACAAAGCCAGAAACAAACAAAAACCTCCTTCTTATACTCTGTCATCTGCTTGTTCTTTTGCCTTATTGTTCTTTCCCTTACTGAAAAATTATCAGCTGTTTCTGTTTTTCCTCGGTTCATTCTTTTACTCACGGCAATATCGTTTCTTCTTCAACTACTGTATACTGAAACTGCTCCAAGATCACCAGTGCCTTTCCCATTTTCAAATCCATTAGCTTATTTTCGGTTATCAGCCTCTTCTGAACCATTTGATGTTGCTGACAACCTCTCCTTGTTCAGACTTCTTTCTCCTTTGGTACAGTACTCTCTCTCAAGGTGCTTGCTACCTTTCTGTCTACCTTTCCCCGTTGTTCCTTTCTTTCCCATTTTTCCTTTAAAATACCGGGTTTCTGGCCTCAGTCCCATTCTGTTTCACTTGTACTAGTGATTCTCTATTCTGTCAGACTTGGGGCCCCTTTTTCAAAACAATTGTTTTGTGATACTCCATTTACTACAGTGAAATTAAACAATCAATGCATATATGTGTATACATATGTATATGCATGTATAATTAAAAATTAATAGTGATGTAACATGAAAGAAGTAATTGTTATGTGTATTTATCACAATTCACTATGTTAATATTTATATTAGTAAACTATATATTATACATATAACTTAAATATATTTATACTGATTATATATTAATACACGTATTTCAGTATTTGAAGTCTTAGATACTCCTATACTATAATACAGAACAAAGTAATCAGTTGCTAGCATCCATATGTAAAATAGTCATGAATGCAGCGTAGAGCTATGCTATATTGGCACTCAGATACCACAATCAGCTTGCCCTGTAACATGATTTTCTCTGAAATAATAAACTTCTTTTGGTACAGATCCAAATAAAAGATAGTCTTCTCTTAATTTATGTGACATTTTATTTCTGGAAAACTCAGCATATATTAAAATAGTGCAAAAATATTTTATATTTGATTCTGGGCTCTACTGTCTTCTCTAAGTTTGCTATTTATTTTGTCTTCTATGTATCATTAATGGCATCAGAATAATTTGAAGTAAAATGTAAAGAGCTCTTTATATCCTTCCCACAGGAGCCATATGAGTTTGAACTGTCCTTCTAGACGCTTGTTTTGGCTGCATTAATTTTATTGGATCATCTTCTTTATTTTTTTATTTTATTTTGTTTTTTATTTCTTTTGTTTTTTTTTTAAATTTATTTTTGGCTGCGTTGGGTCTTCATTGCTGCACACGGGCTTTCTCTGGTTGCAGCAAGTAGGGGCTAGTCTTCTCCCCCACTCAGAAGTTGCAGTGCATGGGCTTCTCATTGTGGTGGCTTCTCTTGTTGTGGAGCATGGGCTCTAGGTGCGAGGGCCTCAGTAGTTGTGGCTCATGGGCTCTAGAGTGCAGGCATATGGGCTTAGTTGCTCCATGGCATGTAGGATCTTCCCGGACCAGGAATCAAACCTGTGTCTCCTGCGTTGGCAGTCGGATTCCTTACCACTGCACCACCAGGGAAGTCCTGGATCATCTTCTTTAATTCATTCTTGAATGATATATAACTGTCTTCAAGTGAGAAACTGAAACTTTTAAATTGAGTAGAAAATACAAATAATTAGTGAAATAATGAAAACATTCTGAAGTGAATTAGAAAATGTGATAATTGTACATAGTATATATGTAGTTCTTTTTATTTTATTTATTATTATTATTTTTTCTTTCCCCACCTCCACATACTCTTCCACCAGGAGAGCCTGCTTCTTCCATCTTTCAGATTTACAGTTTTTTTAATTTAAAAAAAAATTTATTTATTTGGCTACATTGGGTCTTAGTTGTAACACGTGGGATCTTCATTGTGGCATGTGGGATCTTTCATTGTGGGCTTTTCTAGTTGCAGTGCGTGAGCTTCTCTAGTTGTGGCATGTGGGCTCTCAGGTTGTGGCATGCAGGCTTCAGAGTGCACGGGCTCAGTAGTTGAGGTGTGCAGGTCTTTAGTTATGGTGCGTGGGCTTAGTTGCCCCACAGCGTGTGGAATCTTAGTTCCCCGACCAGGGATCGAACACGAGTCCCTTGCATTGGAAGGCAGATTCTTAATCACTGGACCACCAGGTAAGTGCCTGTAGTTCTTTCTAGAAATAGCACATGATTCACAGATTCACTCAAATTAATAGCAAATCATTGCACTTAATAAATTTACATTATATGATTAATGAAATCATATTTTGCCTCCCCAGATATTTTACTGTCAGCTTTTTTAAAGGCTGTATCTGTTGCAAAATGCATAAATAACATTTTTATCTATAGTTTTAAAATATTGTGGTGCCAATATTCTGCTCTATTTTGGATCTAGATCTTTTTTTTTTTATAAATTTATTTATTTATTGGCTGTGTTGGGTCTTCATTGCTGCGCATGGGCTTCCTCTAGTTGCGGTGAGTAGGGGCTGCTCTTTGTTGTGGTGTGCAGGCTTCTCATCGCAGTGGCTTCCCTTGCTGCAGAGCACGGGCCCTGGGGGTGTGCACTTCAGTAGCTGTGGCACGTGGGCTCAATAGTTGTGGCTCGTGGGCTCAATAGTTGTGGCTTGTGGGCTCTAGAGCACAGGCTCAGTAGTTGTGGCGCACGGGCTAAGTTGCTCTGCAGCATGTGGGATCTTCCTGGCCCAGGGATCAAACCTGTGTCTTCTGCACTGGCAGGTGGAATCTTATCCACTGTGCCACCAGGGAAGCCCTGGATCTGGATTTAAATACAATAATTTTTCTTTATTTTATGAGAGAGATTTGCCCCAGATGTAGATTATCTTTTTTTTTTTTTTTTTACCTTCAAGGGGATTGTGAGTCTGAGAATGAACAAAGGTTAGAAGTAAATTACTCTCATAAAGTATGTTAATTATTTTGCCATAAAGATACTAGAGAGAGAGATTGTCATAAAGATACATAAAGAAATACCTATTTGAAAAGATGGCCAGAAATAGTTTTATCATATTGTTTATTATTGGGTGGGCCAAAAAATGCCTTCGAGTTTTTAAGTAAAAATAAAAACCACATTTTTCACTTCTACCAAGGACTCTATTGAACAACATATTTGTTCCACTACCTCTGCCATTTTTCAGGCAACTTCTTAATTCCGTCTTCCCCACCTTTTTATCTTTTTGAGCAAAGAACTGTTCCAGGTGCCTTTTACAGTCTTCCAGGGAATTGAAATTTTTTCTAGTAAGAGAATTTTGTAAAGACCAAAATAAATGGAAATCTGAAGGTGCAATGTCTGATAAATATGGAGGATGAATCAGAATTTCACAGCCAAGCTGTAACAGTTTTTGCCTGGTCATCAAAGACATGCAGTCTTGTGTTATCCTGATGGAAGATTATGCATTTTCTGTTGACTAATTCTGGACTTTTTTCATCGAGTGCTGCTTTCAGTTGGTCTAATTGGGAGCCGTACTTGTTGAAGTTAATCGTTTGGTTTTCCAGAAGGAGCTCATAATAGAGGACTCCCTTCCAATCCCACCATATATACAACATCACCTTCTTTGAATGAAGACCGGCCTTTGGTGTGGTTGGTGGTGGTTTAGATCTCTTGCCCCATGATCTCTTCCATTCCACATTGTAGTACAGTATCCACTTTTCATTGCCCGTCACAATTTGTTTTAAAAACAGAACATTTTCATTATGTTTCAGTAGAGAATTTAGATGAGGAAATATGGTCAAGAAGGTTTTTTTCACTTAATTTATGTGGAGCACAAACATCAAAGCGATTCACATAACCAAGCTGGTGCAAATGATTTTCAGCACTTGATTTGGATATTTTGAATATGTTGGCTATTGCCCATGTGGTATAATGTTGATTGTTCTCAATTATTGTTTTGATTTGATCGATATCAACTTCAGTTGGTCTACGCATCCATGGAACATCGTCCAGCAAGAAATCCCCAGCACGAAACTTTGCAAACCTCTTTTGACACATTTGATCAGTCACAGCACCTTCTCCATACACTGCACAAATCTTTTTGTGTGTTTCAGTTGCGTTTTTACCTTTCTTTATTATTATTGTTCCAAGAAAGGTAAAAATGCAACTGAAACACACAAAAAGATTTCAGCATAATATGCTGAAAATGTTGCTTTTTTCTTCCATCTTCAATATTAAAACGGCTACACAAAAATTCACCGATTTTGATAAGTCTTTTTAAATGCATGCTGACATGACAGCTGTCGCACAAAACAAACTTGTTTCAAATGAAGTTAAGGACATCTAAGTGCTGCTAGAGCCATCTTATGGAAAAAAATGAATGAACCTTTTGGCTCACCCAGTATCAAAGAGTTAAGTGTGTGTTGTGCTCTATTTAGTATTTGAACTGCTAAACTACTCCTTTTTATATACCTTTAGTTTTCTAGACATTTTATGATGACTGTTATTTGTGTAATTGAAAGCTAGGTGTCTTTTAATTGATTTCTTTCCTGATTTTTTTGATGTCAGATTGACAATTTAGCTGAACCTTGACAGTTAACAATACAAAGAATCTTAGTGTTGTAAACAGTGGTAGTGCAGATGGCTTTGCCAAAGAAATATATAGAAATATAAACTTAGAAGATACACATATAAGTTAGCTAGTTAAGCTAACAATAAGTTAGCTATGCTTTTCCTTACAAAAGTTTTCTTTGGAAAGGGACTCTGCAAAAAGATACACATATAAGTTAGCTAGTTAAGCTAACAATAAATTAGCTATGCTTTTCCTTACAAAAGTTTTCTTTGGAAAGGGACTCTACTGGCCTCTACTAAGGTGTGTGTATATATATCTGCAAGAAATTGATTAATGAACAAAAGGGAGACCTTTGGAAAAGTACTGACACCTAGATCTCACCCTCCAGGATCTGGGATTTAATGGGACAAGGCTGTGGCCTAGGCATCAGATTTTTTTAATCTTTATTGGAGTATAATTGCTTAACAGTATTGTGTCAGTTTCTGCTGTACAACAAAGAGCCACATGTATACATATATCCCCATATCCCTTCCTTCTTGAGCCTCCCTCCCAACCTCCCTATCCCACCCCTTTAGTCTTCACAAAGCATCAAGGTGGTCTCCCTGTGCTCTGTAGTAGCTTCCCACTAGCCATCTATTTTACATTTGGTAGTGTGTATATGTAAATTCTGCTCTCTCGCTACATCCCAGCTTCCCCTCCCCAGGGTGTCCTCAAGTCCGTTCTCTACTTGTGCACTCTATTGCTACCCTGCCACTAGGTTCATCAGTACCATTTTTCTAGATTCCGTATATATGTGTTAGCATATGGTATTTGTTTTTCTCTTTCTGGCCTACTTCACTCTGTATGACAGACTCTAGGTCCATCAACCTCACTACAAATAGCTCAATTTCATCCCTTTTTATGGCCAAATAATATTGCATTGAATATATGTGCCACACCTTCTTCTTCTTTTTTTTTTAACATACAATAAACTGCATATATTTAGAGTGTGCAATTTGGTATCCCAATCTCCCATTTCATTCCCCCCAACCCTCCTCGCTTTCCCCACTTGGTGTCCGTATGTTTGTTCTCTACATCTGTGTCTCTATTTCTGCCTTGCAAACTAGTTGATTTGTACGATTTTTCTATATTCTGCATATGTGTTAATATACAATATTTGTTTTTCTCTTTCTGATTCACTTCGCTCTGTATGACAGTCTCTAGGTCCACCCATGTCTCTACAAATGTCCCAGTTTCATTGCTTTTTACAGCTGAGTAATATTCCATTGTACATATGTACCACATCTTTTTTATCCATTCATCTGTTGATGGACATTTAGGTTGCTTCCATGTCCTGACTATTGTAAATAGTGCTGCAGTGACCATTGGAGTGCATGTGTCTTTTTGAATGATGGTGTTCTCTGGGTATATGCCCAGCAGTGGGATTGCTGGATCATATGGTAACTCTTTTCTTAGTTTTTCAAGGAACCTCCATACTGTTCTCCATAGTGGCTGTATCAGTTTACATTCCCACCAACAGTGCAAGAGTGTTCCCTTTTCTCCACACCCTCTCCAGCATTTACTGTTTGTAGATTTTCTGATGATTCCCATCCTCCTTGGTGTGAGGTGATACCTCATTGTAGTTTTGATTTGCATTTCTTTAAGAATTAGTGATGTTGAACAGCTTTTCATGTGTCTGTTGGCCATTACAGACCAATATCACTGATGAACATAGATGCAAAAATCCTCAACAAAATAGTAGCAAACAGAATCCAGCGACACATTAAAAGGATCATATACCATGATCAAGTGGGGTTTATCCCTGGAATGCAAGGATTCTTCATTATATGCAAACTAATCAATGTGATACACCATATTAACAAATGGGAGGATAAAAACCACATGATCATCTCAATAGATGCATAAAAAGCTTTTGACAAAATTCAGCACCCATTTATGATAAAAACTCTCCAGAAGGTGGGCATAGAGAGAACCTACCTCAACATAATAAAGGCCATATGTGATAAACTCACAGCAAACATTATTCTCAGTGGTGCAAAACTGAAAGCATTTCGGTTGAGGTCAGGAACAAGACAAGGATGTCCACTCTCGCCACTCTTATTTAACATAGTTTTGGAAGTCCTAGCCGTGGCAGTCAGAGAAAAAAAGAAATAAAAGGGATACGAATTGGAAAAGAAGAAGTAAAACTGTCACTGTTTGCAGATGATATGATTCTATACACAGAAAATCCTAAAAATGCCACCAGAAAACTACTAGAACTAATCAGTGAATTAGGAAGAGTCGCAGGATACAAAATTAATGCACAGAAATCTCTTGCATTCCTATACACTAACAATAAAAAATCAGAGAAATTAAGGAAACAATCCCCTTTACCATCACAACAAAAAGAATAAAATACCTAGGCATAAACCTACCTAAGGATACAAAAGACTTGTATTCATAAAACTATAAAACACTGATGAAAGAAATCAAAGATGACATGAACAGGTGGAGAAATATACCATGTTCTTGGATTGGAAGAATCAATATTGTGAAAATGACTATACTACTCAAAGCAATTTACAGATTCAGTGCAATCCCTATCAAATTACCAGTGGCATTCTTCACAGAATTAGAACAAAAAATTTTACAATTTTTGTGGAAACACCAAAGACCCCGAATAGCCAAAGCAATCTTCAGAAAGAAAAATGGAGCCGGAGGAATCAGGCTCCCTGATTTCAGACTATACTACAAAGCTACAGTAATCAAGATGGTATGGTACTGGCACAAAAACAGAAATATATATCAATAGTATAAGATAGAAACCCCAGAGATAAACCCACGCACATATGGTCACCTAATATATGACAAAGGAGGCAAGAACATACAAAGAAGAAAAGACAGCCTCTTCAATAAGTGGTGCTGGGAAAACTGGACAGCTACATGTAAAAGAATGAATCTAGAACACTACCTAACACCATACACAAAAATAAACTCAAAATGGATTAAAGACCTAAATGTAAGACCAGACACTATAAAACTCTTAGAGGAAAATATAGGCAGAACACTCTATGACATAAATCATAGCAAGATCCTTCTTGTCCCATTTCCCAGAATAATGGAAATAAAAACAAAAATAAACAATGGGACCTAATGAAACTTAAAAGCTTTTGCACAGCAAAGGAGACCATAAACAAGACAAAAAGACAACCCTCAGAATGGGAGAAAATATTTGTAAATGAAGCAACTGACGAAGGATTAATCTCCAAAATGCACAAGCAGCTCATGCAGCTCAATATCAAAAAAACAAACAACCCAATCCAAAAATGGGCAGAAGACCTATCCATTTCTCCAGGCATTAGATTTTTGAGAACAACCATACAATTTATTATTTCACCTCTAACAGAAACAAATGGAAATTCAATCACTTTTATATTGATATGATAATTATTTGGAAAGTCACCCCCAATTCTCATTTATATTTTTTACAGTTTTTTCAGTCTAAATAGCCTAAGTTAGGTAAAGTTTCTTCATAGACCTGTTAGAAAATGCTCCATTTCGACTGCTGTTTTAGATTTTAATATAAAGGAGACATTTTACATTAGAAATCACTGTTTTACTAATCCTGCTGGTAAAGAGAAGATAGTTGTGAGGAAATGACTAAAAGCAGTTCAGAAACAATGTGGAGCACTCAGGTTCTGGAAGGGCTAGGAACACACAGGATCACAAGCACACGTGGAGAAATCAGCTCTGAGAAGAGCAGGGGCATGTTCGGGTGTGGATGAAGTTGCAGATGTGTTTTTGGTTGCAGAGGCAGAGTATTGAGGGATTTTATATCTTATTGCATGTTTTTTTTTTTTTTTTCCCAGTCACATAGACATTAGGTCATCACAAGTTTTAATTTACATGTATTTACAGGGAGGTAATATTGGGGCCTTATTGAAATGCTAAAAGTTGGAGGTGGTACATGAACTGTGTTAGCGATCTTGTAGTTTTATTAAATATACAGATAATTAAAGCAAATTGTTCAATTACCTTGTTTAAAGATTTGGATTTTAATTATATTTAGTTGATTTTGCAGAAAACATTTAAATTGATTCTGTGAGGTTGGAAAATGACTATACATTTATCCATATGTGTTTTTGATAGTGTCTTTAAAACAGACTAAATAGTTGTCATAATTATAACATAGAATCTGTAAAAAGTAAAATAATACTGTTGTGCAAATACTGTGGTAGTGAAGGTTATGAAAGGGGAGAATGAAAGAGTCTTAGCAACTTGAAATTTCATATACTGGGAGTAAAGGGTGTTTACGTATGGAGGGTATTGTATAAACTTGATTGAATTGGCACAGATTTTACATAAAATTATGCCTATTCCTTCAGTTATAATAAGTAGTAAATAAGAATTGAAACTTTGGGCTTAATCCTAAACTTTGCAACTAAACCATTGTGGAGAAACTAGGGTTCAGAATAAGAGCCACATGTTTGGAGAAAGTTTTAGGGGACTGGAAGTGACTACATTGAAAAAAAGAAGACTAATGAGGTGATTCAGACATGTTTTGCAAATACAGAAGACAGTGATCACTAACCAATCAGCATTTTTTAGTGAAAGCAGGGGGTTGATCTTCAGTTGCATTCTGGCTGTTGTAAACAGTGCTGCAGTGAATATAGGGGTACATGTATCTTTTCGAATTATGGTTTTCTCTGGGTATATGCCCAGGAGTGGGATTGCTGGATCATATGGTAGTTCTGTTTTTAGTTTTGTAGGGAACCTTGATACTCCTCTCCATAGTGTCTGTACCAGTTTACATTCTCACCGACAGTGTAGAAGGGCTCCCTTTTCTCCACACCCTCTCCAACATTTATTGTTTGTGGATTTTTTGATGATGGCCATTTTGACTGGTGTGAGGTGATACCTCATTGTAGTTTTGCTTTGCATTTCTTTAGTAATTACTGATGCTGAGCATCTTTTCATGTGCTTTTTAGTCATCTTAGTCCTCTTTTAAGCTCTCCTCCCCCTATGAAATTAACTCATCATTGGTTTCTTGTGTAGAATCCATACAACCAAAATGAAGTGAAAAAGAATCTTTGGTCTTTTACCACATAGAGATGATCACTAATTGTTGACATTTTGGTGGATGATGTTTTAGTATTTTTTTTGTATGTATGTCTGGCCCTAATGTATTTTTACAAAAATGAAATTAACCCCTTCCCCACGCCCTTTTGGGAAGACCTTAAAAATTAAATGCATTTTCATTTCCATAAGTTGACTTGGGAAATTTAATTTCTATACCTGGAATTTATGATTCTTGGATTCTCTGACTATTGTTGCTGTATAAAGAAAAGTAACTACCCTTAGATACCAAAGTGCCTATAGCCCCACTTAGTAACTACTTGATAACTTAAGTAGATGAATGTCCATTTATAGCCCAGGGCTATAATATGTTCTTATTGAGGTATTGTGGATAACAAGTAATATACATGTTTTTTGGTTTTTAATTTTTACATGACAAAATGGTTATGAAGTGTATATTTTTCTAAGAATATTATTTAAAAGAGTGATAATTAAATATTTTTGTACCAACTAGGATTAATGAATTTATATTAATTATAGCCCTATACAAATTTAAAGAATTGTTAGATTTTCTTCCTGTAATCCAATAGTTTGAATAAATTTACCTTTTATTTTTGACATGTTCTTTTTATATATTTGTGTGACTTTCTGCCACCAAATTGCTGATATCCTTTATATTTTATTGGATCTTTTTTTTTTGTCACTGTTAGAGAATGAGTGTAATTTAGTGTTTTATGTGGCCTTTGAGATCTTTAAATATTGAAATATACTGAAGCACAGGGTGGGTGTTTTAAGTTTTCTACCTTTTAAAAAATGGCTTCTTAAGTAATGATTAGAATTTTATGGTATATTTGATGGAGAAACTGAGCTTTCGCCTTAGGTTTTTTTTGTTTGTTTGTTTTGTTTTGTTTTGTTGTGGGCTGCACCTCAAGGCTTGAGGGATATTAGTTACCTGACCAGGGATTGAACCCGTGCCCTCAGAGTCCTAACCACTGGACCACCAAGGAATTCCCTCCCCTTAATTTTAACATCCCCCCTTCCCTGACTTTTGTGAGGTGGTGCTTGAAACCTAGGGGGATGATTTTGCTGTAAAGTGTACAAGATTATGCTTTGATATTATCATTTATACATTGTACAGAAGGTGCTGTTTTTGCAGTCCTTAGTTCTGTCCCAAGAGACCAGTGTGCTCTCTCCAGTAAATATGGTCCTCCTAGGACTTGGAGTTTGTGGTTGCTGGCTTGCCAGTGGTCAGGCTAGAGGCTGCACAGTTACTGGATTGAGCAAATTCCTATCTGGCTATTAGCAGGCACAGAAGAATACCCGCAGGTCAGCTCTGGGTCGGGAATGTGAACAGAAAGTGCTGCTGCCTTGGCTCCTGGGTGGGGGCTGGGCTGGCCTTTGTCCTTGGATACTTTGAATGAGACACGTTGGCAACTGTCCAGATTGGAAATATACCTTCTCAGGTTCCAGGCCTACCTTGGCTCCTCTGCGGGCAGTGTGTGGGGATAGCAGCACCCTGGGGAAGCCTGGCTCTGCCCGAGCTCAGTCTCCTGCCTTGAGAGCTGTGCTGCTTATCTGTGGACAGTCTGGGAGCAGTTTGCCAAATACAGGTCCGGAGGTGCACGTGACCTGAAAAAGGAACCTCTCCTGTTCCAGTTAGGCTGTTGGAGGCTTGAGCTTTATTCGGTTGTTACTTGTTAATGTTATTTTGTTGTTGGTTAACAGTTTTGATGTTTAGCAATACATTTGTTTGAGGGAATGTGGCTTGTGTCAGAAATGTGTAGTGCCAACCTTATAGACCTATGGAAAGTGGCTTTTTAGCTGATACATTCCTGGGCACAGTAATTAGTAATATTTACAAGTAATTTGAATCCTGTCATGCAGAGCACAATGAAGTTTTATTTTCCTGGAATGTGTAGCACATTACTGCTTTAAGATTTCATTGCGCTTATCTTTTAATACTGTGTTCAAAAGGGGTCTCCTGTGTCCTGGTCCTTGTCCTCACTGCCCCCACCCCATTCTTTAAGCACTCTAAGCGTTGCTCTACAGCGCAGTTTACCTGTCCTTCTTCTTCAGTAGGTTGTGAACATTCTGATCTTATTCTTGTATGTTTAGGGCCTATTACTTGGCCCTGTTGTAATAGATGCTCAATAAATGTCTATTCAGTGAATAATTGAATCACAGATTTGAACGGTGAATATATTGTCTGCTACTTTTAAAAGTTTTTTTCTCCTCATGTAAATTCTAGGTCATCTCATCAACATAAAACCTCTTAGAGGAGGTGAGATTGAGATAGTCTTAATGAGCCCAGGTAGCTAGGATATTTCTTTAAAAAAAGCCCTGAAACCAGTAGCAATGGTAAGAAAGGACTTTTTAAGGAAGATGAAACTATAGCTGAAAGAATGCTTTCTTTAATAATTAGGGAGGATGTGGTATAGGTTACATGGCAGAGACAAGATCTGCTTCTTTGCATAACTGTTAGGGTCCGATCAATCATTTTGAAAAATTAGAAAGCTAAATTTAGTAATTGTGCATATTCTTCGCTTTTAACTTCTATTCTGAAGTTTTGTGTACTATTTTCCCTGGCCTGAACAAGTCCTACCATGTAAGAAAGACTGTTACACTTGTAAACACACACACTTGTAGCACCAGTTAGATTTTCTATATAATTTATTATACTTTTGGATGAAAGTTACTTTAAAGATAACTTGTTTTCTGATTATAAAAGCAGTAGCTACCCTTTAGAAAATTTGAAAAATATGAAATGTATAAAAGAGAAAAAAATCATTTATAATGCCACCACTTAGAAACAGTAAGTATTCATATTTTTAAAACATTATTAATTAATTCTTATTGTGAAATCAGATAAGTCTTATGCTCTACTTTCTTTTTTCCTAATTAACTGTAATTTATCTGGAATTTATTTTGGAGCATAGTTGAAAAGTTATTTTAAAATTGTAATATTTAATCATTTTCCTTTTATCACTAAAAAAAAATCTGATCTTTTGGATTGTTATTAGGGAAATTTTGTTTTTTAATTCTTCCTTTTTTTTTTTTTTTCTGGCCATGCCGCGTGGCATGCAGAATCTTAGTTCCCTGACCAGGGATCGAACCTGTACCCTCTACATTGGGAGTGTAGTCTTAACCACTGGACCACGGGAAGTCCCATTTCCTTCATATTCTATATTAAAGCCTCATCAAAAATTTTTGAGTAACATTTTTTACACTGTGTTCATTTTAATCAGCTAATAAGTGATTTGCCACAAGTCAAAACAATACAGTTGGGGTCAGCGTTCCCCTGGATACCACATGGTCTCTATCTGGAAAATAAGCATTGTTTTCATTTTGGTGTATATACTTCTGTGTACTTTTACTGTTATTTACAGTTTTAGGCTTGTAGAAATATATTGTTTTGTGTGTGTATTTTGACATAAGAGTACTGTTCAAAATGTTCTACAGCTTTGTTTTTCCACATGACGACAGGCCTTAGATGGGCATGTTGAAAGGTTAAGATCCACTTTTTTACTGCTTTTGATTGTGCATGGTTTTCTGTGGTTCAGATATTGCACAGTTGATTAACCATTTTCGTGATTGCTAGACACTTAGATTGTTTGCAGTTTTTCTCTCTTACAGTGCTACAATAAATAGCTTTGGTGCATCCTAAGAAGTGCTGGTTCAGAAGAATTTACCACTCTGTAGCCTCACTAATAGAACAACTTGATGTTATTGGATTTTAATTTTTAATCACTGTGATGGGTGAATAAAGTATCTCGTTTAATTATATATAATAATATCTTTATTAAGGGGAAATATCAGAATTTAATGATAAAGATGGATAAAATATAGTCTTCTGGTATAATTCTTTACAGAGACATGGTTGGCTGTCTGAAATATAGACTTTGTGTTTGAAAGGTAAAAAAAAAATTGTTTTAAATCGGTGATTTTGTATAAAGAAGCACTTAACTCCCTCCCCTCAATTCATTTTAGTTAGTTTAGTTTTCATTTGACTTAAGCTGCAACACAGGGAAAAAAGTATTTTGTACGTGTGTCATTGATTTTTGGTTAGTACTGGCATGACATGTTTGATAAGCAAACTGAAACAAATATGAGTATGGTATTAAAAGTATCTGATCGTAATATACCCAGCTTAAGTTCGTAAATAGTTCCCTCTGACATAAATTTCACTTTCGTTAGTGCTTTTCTGTCTCCATTTAGGTTGTTAGTTATAGTGTTCAAAGTCTAAAGCACATTGTAAATGTACAACATAATGTATTTTCTTCTGTATTTTATGGTTTCTTGAGAATTGAGCAGCAAATGAATTGTTTAATTCTTTTTAAGGTATTTAGTTTTATATGTCTTATATTGGTTTAGTGAAAATAAGTAGTAGGAATAGCTCTGCCTACACTTTTCTTATTTCCTGATGGGAAAAAAATGCTTTAAAAGTGAATCAGAATATAAGGTGATCATTCCTCTATTTTTACTGCTGTTTAACTTTGTTAATTAAATTCTTATTTTTTTTTAATTTTTATATCATATTGGAAGTAGAGTTGATTTAGTTGGGTTAGTTTCAGGTGTACAGCAATAACTTCGTTAATTAAATTCCTATTAAGAATGCTTTTTTAAAAAGATAAGCACTTTTAAAGACAGTATATTTAAATGTTTTAGTTCACGGAGTTGCCTTCCATTTGTGATACTTTATTGTAATGTGTCAGTGTGTTTGTCAACATTTCTGGGTAGTGGCAAAAATCATTTTTAAACTAGGACACTTCAAATATATGATAAAATTCTACTTAAGCATATTACCACTTTTTTGTTCTTTACAGAGACAAGGTAGAATATGTGCTAGATTTGAAGTTTCATAAAGTTGAACTAGTAATGGTACACATCTGCTTCCTTGAAAACTTTAATCTTAGCATCTGACACTATTGTTTGTACAGATTCTAACCTAACATACTGCCTTGTTTAGTCATTTGAATTGAAGAGGGCATTGGCTACATATCTATTCGATTAACAAATATTTAACAATTCCCTATATATGATATATTGTATAAAGTGCTGGCAGTATATGAATAGGCAGGGCATGGAGAGAGAACACTTAAGAGAGATTAAAATTTAACAAAGTATAAAACAAAACAGAAACTAATGTTATTCTCTATAAAGTTGAAAGCAGCTATAGAGGAATTAACACCTAATGGTGAGGATTATGGTGGAAGACTTCAGGAAGGAGAGATTTGCTTGATTTTTGAAGCAATGAGTAGAAATGCAGTATGTGAAGGATAGGGGAGAGGTCTTTCGGGCAGGAGGAGTGCAGATTGTGTGTATGGAAGGGCAACTCTTCAGTGTGTTTGGGGCATAGAATACATGCAATGTGCAGAAGCTGCCCCCGGGAGAAATTGACCCGTTGCGGCTGGTGAGAGGGAGACCACCTGGGCCCTTCATCTCCAGAATGGAGTCCGCACATCCATCTGTGCTGGGCGATAACTTGGCTTCCCAGGTTTGCAGGTTTGCATGTGTTTCTTCTAGTGTCACTTGGAGAAACTGTTTCTCTTCAGATAAGACAAGACAAAAGCACGGGAGGGTGGGGTGCCACCTAAACCGCAGAGGAACAGATGAGCAGCTGCGCTGGAGTTCAGAGCGAGGCTAATTATTCTGAGTAACCTTACTGCAAATATTAAAGGGAGGCGAGTCTTATAAAGCTCAGGGCGGATGATGGAGATCACTTTGCAGTGGGTTTCACAGTTCTCTGGCTTTAATGGAATTTTCATAAACATATTTTCTTTGCATTTGGGTCTGAATTTGTGCTAGACATTTTGTTGTTTTTCCTTTCGATCTTTATTGGAGTATAATAGCTTTACACTGTTGTGCTGGTTTCCTCTGTACAACAAAGTGAATCAGCTGTATTTATACATATATCCCCATATCCCCGCCCTCTTGAACCTTCCTCCCACCCTCCCTATCCCACCCCTCTAGGTCATCACCAGTCATCACGTTGATCTCCCTGTGTTATGCAGTTGCTTCCCACGAGCTACTTTACATTTGGTAGTGTATAAATGTCAGTACTACTCTTTCACTTTGTCCCGTGCTAGGCATTTTGTTTGAAGTTAGTGACAAGTTGAAATACACTTAATATTCATTAATTACCTAATTCCTATCAGTTTAAAATAGCTTTATGTTGTGGTTTTATTTTGGTTTCTGTCTCTTCCTTACCCTTATGTTCAAGACGATGGTATCTTAACTGCTGTTTATTCCACAGAATCTTGTTTCTTATCTTTTCTCTATAGCTGGTTAAAGAGAAAAGTGGAAAGATGACTCGACAATTTATCATTTAAATATGGCAATGATTACAAATCTCTAATTTCGCCTTGCCTGCCATTTATCAAGTTTGGCGTGCTGAGTTGCTGTTTTCCTAACCAGTGTGTTGCTGTGGCTGTTCACTTTTCATCCTTGCTCTGATACCCCATCCCTAGATTCATGTTTCCTTTCTCTTCTTTCCTTTTTCCCTTTTCAGCCTATTTTCCATCTGTCCTTGTTTCCTTGCCTCACAAATATTATTTCTGTGCTAACTATCTCTTAAGCTGAAAACAGATTCTCTGTCTGACCGGGAGTTCTGGCTGTCTTCATGAACCTCTCTGAAGTGCCCTTGCTGCAAATTAAGCTTTTCACAAAGGAACGAGCCATAGTCTTTGATATCTTCCGAGGGCTTTTTAGTCTTTCTTTCCTCAAAGTGCCTCTAGTTTTCTCCCAAAGCTTTAGTTTTCTCTCTCCTTTGGGCAGTTGCCTACTGGCACAGGTCTTGTTTTGATTTCAGATGAGAAATACTGCGTGGATTACATGATTGGATGCACTGAACCGATAACCTGACTTGTAAAATTAGGACATCGAAATAGCCTTGGTAAATGGGGCTTTCAGCATGTCTCTCTGTCTCTTCCTGTGTTTTGGTGGAGCTCTTTGTTTTAATAATGAAATATTTTACAGACTTTGAGAGAAGTTTTAAATATTTTAAGTAGTTTCTACCTCAAAGATAGCATTTGGTGTCTCTTTTGCTGTTGCCTTTGTAGCCATCCTGTTGCCTCAGTAATACTGACACGGGCTATAGGCAAGGCCTCAGGCGGTCAATAGAGTCAGTTATTTTGACGATAACAGCAAGGCTTCTCTACCAACATCTAGCATCTACCCATCTGGTCATTTTTATTGTCACTAGCAGTTCTGAGAGAGTTAGAAATTTGTCATCTATATTGGAACACAGTTACATGAACTTATATTTGTGAGTTTTCTAAGTGGGGGAGAGCAGAAAGGCAGACTGTGTTTAAGGGCGAAGTCAGATTTCTGCCTTAAGATGAAGGGCTGGGTTGGAGAAGTTGGAATATGGTTCTTGATCATCAGTTTGCTTTCAGTAGGTGGAAGGACCTTTTGTACGAGTAGATTAAGAAATCCTGAAGGGGTGACTTTATTTGAAGGGTTGGGAGGGAAGTTTGAAATAACTAGGGTGGGGAACAAAGAATGGAGGTGAAGTTGAAAGCCAGAATTAGGAGAGTAATAAAGTCAGGCTGGGGAAAACTAACAGACCACAGGGTGTGGCGGTAAGAGCAGAGCAGAGTGAAAGAAAAGTTTGTTCTTTAAGGAGGCAAAGAAAAAGAAGATGATGGAGCGGAGGAATAAAGTACCAGCCTGCTTGAGTTGGAAGAGTGTTTCTGTGTTTTAAAACCATTATAGAGAAAGTGAAAGCCACTCGCTGTTTAGTTTGTTAATCCTTGGAAGTAGTAGAAGAGGCACAAGGGTAACGGCCGCAGGAGTCCCTTTGTAATTGGTTATGTGTAAGTGCTGCGTGCATACTTCTCCTCTCCACATATGGATCTGGCATATATGTAACACTTTTCATCAAGTAAATGTACATTGTCATTTATTTATCTAGTAGTTTATTCAATGACTATTCTATTGAGCACCAACCATGTGATTTTTTTTAAGTTAATCATTTGAAACACAGAGGAGCAACCTTTCTTATATTGAAGAAGAAAGTCATAGCAACACCTAAAGCCGTAAGAAATACTGGAAGTTCTGCCAAAGTGCCTTCTTTGGGGGAAAATAAGATCACAAATTTTTAATTTGTCAGATTTATACATCCTTTTCTTTGTGGTTAATTTTTTCCCATTTAAAATTCTTCCCTGTTCTGAGGTCATGAAGATAATCTCCTGTAAAACATCCAGAAGCTTTATTGTTTGCTTTTCACATGTAGAGTTATAATTCACCTGTGTATAATTTTCATGAATGATATGAGGTAAGTCTCAGATTTCATTTTTTTCCCAAATGTATTCCAGTTTTTCTAGTAGCGTTTATTGAAATGTTAGTCTTTCCCCTGCATTGCTACTCTTATTTGGTATTACTGCTTTTGTTGTTAAGTAAGTATTCATGTATACCTCACATGTGTACAAATCTTTGTTGTGTTTCATTGGTCTGTTTGTCTATTCATGCAGTGTTGTCATACTGTCTCGTTGTAGCTTTATAGTAAATCTTACCTTTCCATCTAGTTGTACTTCTTTGAGGATGTCATGGGTGTTCTCGGCCTTTACGTTTCTATATAAATTCTAGAATCAGCTTGTAGAGTTCTAAAAAAAAGACCTGTTGGAGTTTTAATTGGGATGCATTGAACCTAGAGGTCACTTTGACATCTGCTGTATTGAATCTTCTCATCTAGGATCATAGAGTGTTGCTTAATTTCTTTAGGTCTTTGTTAATTTCTCATAACGATATTTTATAGTTTTCTCTGTAGTCTTATATGTTTTAACTTTGCTCTAATCTCAGACTTTCAGAGAAGTTTTAAGAATAGTACTCTACAAAAATTCCTACATACCCTTTACTGAGATTCCCTAAATAAACATCCTACAACGTTTTCTTTGTCACCCACATCATGCTTACAGACTCATACCTGTTTCTTTACCGCTAAACACGCCAATGTGTATTTCCTAATAACCAAATATTATTTAAAATTTGCAGATCATAGTCAAAGCTTATGCATACCAAAAGTAAATCTCAGATCATGTGTTATGTTTGTCAAGTTGCTTTAGTTTGCTGTTACCCGGGACAGTTTTTCATCTTTCTTTGTTTTTCATGACCTTGAAATTTTTGAATAATTCAAGCTAGTTATTTTGTATAAAGCCTCTCAGTTTGAGTTTGTCTAATGGTTCCTCACGGTGAGATTTTGGCTGTACGTTTTCAGCAGAAGTACCACATAGGGTTATGACGTACTGAGCAGAACTTTGATCATTTGGTTAAGGTGGTGTCTGTCACTTTAGATATAAAGTTACTGTTTTCTGCTTCGTAATTAAGTATCTTTGGGGAGATACTGCATCTCCCAATTTTTAAATTAGATTTATTCCTAGGTATTTGATATTGTTTGGTGCTATTGTAAATGATATCTTTAAAACAATTTTATTTTTAAACTCTTTATTGTTGGTGTGTAAAAATGTAATTCACTCAGTACACTGATCTTACATTCCACACATTTACTAAACTCACTTATTGTTACTGTAATTTATCTGTAGGTGGGAAAAATATTTTCTTTGTATACAATCAGGCCTGTAAATAGGAGTTTTATTGCTTCCTTTCCAATCCTGATATCTTTTGCTTTTCCTTGTCTTTCTGAACCTACTAAGCCCTCAGCTAAAGTGTTGAACAGAAGTGGCGGTAGCAGGCTTCCTTACATAATATCTGTCTTTAAAGGAGACGCTTTCCATGCTTAACCCACAAGTATCATCTTCCTTTTTTCATAGACGGTTAGACCAGGTTAAGGAATTTACCTTTTCTTCCTAGTTTTCTGAGGGTCTTTTTTAAAAAAAATCACAATTGGCTGTTGCATTTTACCAAACGTTTGTAGTGTTAATGGTTCCTAATAATTGATTTTTAAAAAAAATTCAAGTTTGTGGAGGTATAGTTTACATACAATAAAATTCACTTTTGTAGGAGTAACGTTTGAGATTTAGAATAGTTCCATTTCCCCCCAAAGTTTCTTCATTCCCCTTGATAGTCAGTCCCACTGCCCCTCCTGATCCCCTCCCCAGTCTGATTTCTGTTATTTTAGATTAGTTTTGCCTGTTCGGGCATTCCATATAAATGGAATCTTACACTATGTATTCCTGGTGTCTTGGGTCTTTTACTTAGCGTTGTTAAAAACTTTTGAGTTTCATCCAGGCCGTTGTTGGCTGTCAGCGCTTCAGTCCTGTTCATTGCTGAGTAGTTTTCCATTATGTGGATTTTTGTTTATCTGTTCATCTGTTGATGGATGTTGCAATTGTTCCCACTTTGGGGCAATTACAAAAAAATCTGCTGTAGACATTTGGATATAAGTGTTTGTGTGGCTGTTTCTTTGGGGTGACTTCTTAGGTGAAGGATTTCAGATAGTGTGGTAAACAGTATATGAGGGTGCCGGCGGTTCTGCATCTTCCTTAACATTTGGTAGTGTCAGTTTTTGAAATGTTAGCCTTTCTAGTGGATGTGTAATAGTATCTCACTGGGATTTTAAGGTGCATTTCTCTGATGATTACAGTGTCAGATGTTATTTCCTGTGCTTCTTTGTCATCCATTATCATTTTGAGTATCTTTTCATTGATTTTTTAAATGTTAAAACAAAGTTGCATTCTTGAAATAAACCAAATGTGGTTATGATATATTGTACTTTTTATTTGTTACTAGGTTTGGCTTGCTGATACTTTGTTTAGGATTTTTGTATCTATACTTGTGAATTTTATTATCAAAGTTACTCTACGCTCAGGATGAATTGCGGAATTCTTTGCATGAGGGCTGAATAAAATATGTGTCAATTTAACTCCTTGACTGTTTTCTTTTGAGAAAATATTGGCTAAATGAAGTATATAAGAAAAGTTGAACTATGTTCATATTTTGTGGCATACACATGTAGGACTAAAAATTTGTTTCTGATGCCAATTTAAATATTTCTGGAGTATCCTGGGTAGAGTTGGTTCTACAAGTTGTGTATGGTGCACTCTGAACCCCTCTGTGTATGCAGCATTTATAGAGGTTTATTGTGGCCTTGGCTTGAGGATACACATGTGTGAATCAGAGGTCCCCATCATCAGGTGCTTCACTTTGGGGGGGAAGAGCTTACGTAAACATTAGTAATAACATTTTTTCATGGTCTGTTGGAAAATTGCATGTGGGATGAAGGGGGATCAAAGATGAGAAAGAGTGGTGGGAAGAGATTGGGCTGAGGCAGGAGAAGCTTCAGAGAAAGGTGTTGTGAGCGCTTTAGTTCTGGAATGATTTTGTCAGAGGAAGCCATTTGAGCAAAGGCTTGGGGGTCGGCTCAGCCTGGGTACTTGGGTTGAGAATGGCTGGAGGAAGGAGGTGACGAAAGTAATTACCCAAAGAAATAAGCATTTGCCATTTTGAAATGAAAACAGTTTAGGCAATGTGATATTCCTTTATAGGCAGTGTATACCTAACTAAAAACAATAACAAGAGTTCATCTGTATGTTATGTGAGGTACAGCTGATGAGCTGAGGGAAGATGCAGGCTCCCTTACTATCCACATGACTGGTTCAGGTCACCAATCTCAACATGCGCTATGCCTTTCAAATTTGTGTCAGGCTCTGCAGTCCATTGCCAGGTTTCAATGAATCTACACTCTATCCTAATAACCATCAATTCTAAGGCACACAATTATTTTATGTACTTCTGAAAGAGAAAAAATAACACTGCCAGTTAAGTTATGACACACCATTGATTGCTAAATGCATCTTAGTTCTAAACATGTTAGCACGTGAAAAAAGTACATATTAGAATTGTTGAGATCTGTGGTATTTCGTTTAATCCTCACAATAACAGTGTTGGTAGGTATCGTCCCCTTATAAATCACCATGTCATGGTTTTTCAGAGAAGCTCTTATTGGATATTCACACCTGTGGTTTTGACTCCTCAAATGCTGAATTACATGGTACTATAATTTAGTTAATTGCCCTTTGTTATCAAACATCTAGGTTATTTCTAAGATTTTTCTTTTTTTGTTTTCTTTTTCTCGTCCTTGTCTTTCTTTTCCTTTTTTTTTTGTAAGTGCCACTTCAGAGAATATCTTTATGGCTGAGCTTCTGATTATTTTCTTAAGTATAGATGCCTAGAAATAAGAAAAGTCTAAACATTCTTAAGACTCTTGATATATGCATATAGCCATGTTGCTTTTCAAAACTGTAATACCAGTTTATATTTTTCACAATACTTGAAGATGTAAGTTCCACCATAACTTCTTTAGCATTGGTTATTATAATAAAGTTTTTTTTCTAATTCTGTAGGCAAGACTGGTATCCATTTTAATTTGCATTTTTTGGATTATTAAATTGAAGACTTGTTCACATTAATTTTTTTAGGAGTTTATCATTGATGTGTAAGTTTCTGAAATTTTTTGTGGTTATAAGTAAATTATAAAGTACAGATGTAATTATGCAGCTGTCATGACATTTTTAATTACTGGTTTTTCTCTGCAGTAGCATAATAGCCAGATTTTAAATTGTAAAAAATAATTGGTATAGTTAGGAAATTTTTGGAGTACTGTTGAATTTCTTATTTTGATCAGTTGCTCATTTGTGGATTTTTCTAGGTGAGATTTCATATTTTGAAGAATTAATGAAGTTAATATGTATAATGTTTGTGATCTTGTTAATGGTGGGATTAAATTGTAATTGCTGTGAAACCTGATTATGTCTCTGAAAATTTTAAAAATTATGATCGCATATGTTTAAAATGTAATAAGATGTGCTGTATACTAGGTGGTAAAAAAAATTTGGGGCACTTATGTAAAAATACAGGGATTCTGTTAAAATCTTGTCCTCTTGATTTTATTCTGTTAGTAAAAGTACTTCATCAAGGAGACTGATTTTTCAGCTGATGTAAGAATGATAAAATTTTTTTTTCACCTTCATCTTTTATAAGGACCTGTTTGAATACTTGCGAAGTAGAAGCATTTGGGTTGAACATTTAAAAAGATTTCTCTTGAGTCACACTACCTGCTATCCCTAAATGGCTTTCAGCAATATATATAGAAGTGCATACCTGACTCCTTTTTTGGGAACAAAAAATTGAATGTTATGTAATATATATTAAAATGCAGAATTTTCTTATGGCATAATGTTTCTACCGGTGGGCTCTGATAGAAACAGATTTTTGAAAGTCGAAGGGTTGGTACAGTTTAATGGAAAGCAACTGAATGAACAGAGAGGAGCATCGTCCTAGTGCTTCGTGTTACGTGGCTATGGGTGAGTCACTTAACTTTTCTCCACCTTTGTTTTTGTACTTGGAAATGAACACAGTGACACTGGTCATTGATTGTTCATATTGTAGAAGCAGTTCATTTTAATATTCTGCTGAAGAGTCGATCCACCAGTCACTGTTGTTATTTGGTTCTAAGTTTATAAATTTCAGGTGAAGATGAATTTGTTTCATGGCTTGATCCAGTTTAGCATGTTGTAAATGATTTGGCTCTATTGATATTAAAGGGGTGCCCTGGATGATGACACGGGTTATCAGTATCTTGTTAACAAGGTAAGATTAGAGTATTCCCTCAAGGATAGGTTGGACTGTATAATTATTTTTACAGAATTAAAAAAATATGTGCCAGAGAAATTAAGATCCCAAACAGGTATTTTTATCATGCCAAAAAGTAACTACAATGTTTTCTCTCTCAAGCTTATTCAGAGTGGTAGAGCTTCTCTGAGGTTTCCTGTGTCTTTCTACATCTGTCTTTATCCAGCTGTTGAGTCTTAGAATGTAGCACTTGATAATATTGAAATAAAGCAAAAATACAAAAGTTGTCGGCCTTTTGCGGGATTGGTACCGTGCGGTGGGTACAGTGTGTGAGCAGTGATGAGCGGGAGTAGTGGTTCTGCTTTGGGTGCTCCTGTTCCTTTATTGTGCTTTTTCATTTATTGTATACATTTGAGTATCAGTTAACATTTCTGTGAAACTTATTTTCTTTTCATGATTTTTAAAATTTAAAAGATACTGAATGATTTCACTCTACCCTGGGATTAAGCCTCTTTCCCCTTCGGGAACACATTCCCAGTTTTACAATGAAAGTTAGTGAGAATACAAGTCAGCGAGACCACAGTTCACTTACCTGAAATGCATTTAATGGCAAACTTTAAAAAATAAAGTTAAAAAATTCTTGAAGATTGTGTTAATAAAGTATTGGGGCTTTTTAAAAAAACGATTAAAATTTCAAATGTGAAATTGTCATATTAATAGGCTTTGTTAAACATTCCCCATGCAGTGATGAAAATAATTAACAATGACTTATTCTCCAAACATTTTTTCCTTTGTTAAACATGAATTTCTTGTTTGCATGCATTTATCCCTTCTTTCTCTCCTGAGACTTCATTAAGACAATAGTAAAAGAATAAAAAAAAGGTATAAGTCTATAGCAAAGAGATTAGAAGAAGGCAGTAGTAGATAAGGAATTTCAGTAAAAATTTCAATAAAGGAATATTATCTGACTTCGTTAAGTAGAGGAATCTATATTCTAAGTTCTGGCAAAGAGAAGAAACAATAAGAGCAGATCAGATCAAAGACTAAAAGAATCCCTGCAAGGTTAAGGGTTTGGGGGTTTCAGTTAGTACAGAAGGTGAGGGTGAAGACTCAGTGGAAAACACTGGGCTTGGCTGAAAGGCTGTGTGTGAAGAGGTGAGCTCTCCAGTTCCATAACTGTCTTTCCAGAGACCAGAGGCCTTGTTCTCTGGAAAATGGAGCTTTACCAGAGTAAGATGAACAGATACTACCAGTGGGAACATGCTCACAGAAAGGTTGAGTACTGCCCGGGTACTTTAGAATGAAGTCTACCTACCTATCCAGGCGATGGTCTTGCTCTACTTTACAGAGCCCCTGGGCAGCTTTCTCGTGCCTTGTAAATGTGAATGGAAAGCAAATGTGTTAAGGAAAACCTTTCCACAAAAGAGAAAAAGCGGAAACAGGAGAAAAAAAGCAACAAGAGGGAAACAAAAACAGTGGAGGGAAATTAGAAATGTGATTGTAGAAGCAAAAATTTCAACAGGAGGATTACAAAGTCAAGTGGGGGACATTTCCAAGCAGGTGGAATAAAGAGGTAAAGGAATGCATGATGGAAAGGAAAATGAAACAAGCAAACGAACTCAGAGAGGAGCAGCATCAGATTATAGAGCTGTCGGAAAGAGAACAAAACCAGGGGAAGGCATTTTAAAGAAATAGTATCAGAATATCTGTCAGCTTTGCGAGGCTCGTGCCTCCAGAGTGAACATACTCTCAGAGTGTGTAGCGCAGTGAATCCAAGCACCACACACCTGTTGTGTCTTTGGGGAAGTTTAGATCCTTGAAGCTTGCAGTTCAGAGGGGAGAAAAAAGATGAGGAGAAAGGGATGGGGCGTCTGAAAGGCAGAACAGGGCTGGGTGCTGTTACACCTTTAAAATCCTGAAGAAAAATGACTTTCATCCTGAAATTCAGTGTGTGTTTGTATGTGTGTGTGTTCAGTCTATCACTAGGTATGAAGGTGGACGTGAAAGGACTCCAGTGTGTACCCAGGAGGGAGGGTGAGGGGAGCCCAGGATGACGTGGGCAACAGGTCCAGAGAGCAGCTGGGCAGGAGTGGAGAGCGGAGGGCAGGGCCCTGGTTTTGCTTATATAAGCCCTTTAAAATAATGTATTTGGCTGAAAAAAAAAAAAACCCTGTTCTTTCCTCACTTTAGTAAAAAAGTTAACATAAAGTATATCTTCATGAAGTGCTATTAGTATTGAATAGGACTTGTGAGAAGATAGTAATTCGTACAACTTTAAGTGGACAACTAAACTGAAGGAGAAAAAGCAGACCGAAATCAGGATGAGAAGAAATTCTTTCCTCATGAAGAGTACTCAATAGTTCTCATGGATTCTATTCTAGGACAATAATTCTTGTGAATTGAGGACTAAATTGTAGCTGAGCTGAATTTTAATTGTTGAATAATTACTGTGTAATTATGTCTGCAAGATGCATGCGATTATAAAAATAGTAACTGAGTACAAGAACTACTCTGACTTAAAGTTTTTGGACTCAGTTGACCTCAGTAGCTAGGGACTTCACAAATAAAGTTGATACTGTAAAAACTCAAGATTGAATTTTGGTGTAGGTGGAAAGTAGCAGCTTTAAAGGAAACCATTCATAGCTATGTTGGAGTAAAGGCAAAATGCCCAAAGTGCAGTGGAGAAGAGGGTTTTCCTTGTGAGAGCTAATTAAAAAACAAACGGCTCACTTACTTTTAACTCTGTTTAGGAAAACTGAAGTCCTTTAACCCTGTAAGTAGCATTTCTTTGAGATGTTGTCATGTTTTATGATCTGGGAAGATGTACGAATCTTTGGGTCATATAATCACTATTTTGCCTTTTAGAGTGATGAATTATTTTTGTTTGTGACAAGTTAACTATTTTAACTTTTAAGTGCTTTGACAAAACCATTGTTGTTTCATAAAACACTTTTTACGAGGGATCATAGTAACATATAAATTGTGTTTGTCTCAAGTCTTGCTCTGAAAAATCAAAAATCCAGGTAGATTTTTCCACTCCGAGAAATCCCAATTGCAGTGTTTGATTTATTTGGCTACTTATGCTTTTAATCAAAATCTACCGTTAACAGAATCCAACTTTCACCTAAACGTTGCCAACGGGTAAATCTTTGTGTTTTTATCCATGTTATGAGAATCTATTATGTTACCCTATTTCCTTAATTTTATTTATCCAGCACATTTGTGGAAAATGCTAAGTTGGATGGCCAGCAATGAATATATCTGATTGGAGGGGTCTGTGCAGCCCAAAAGATTGTAGCAATCAGTTTTCATTTAATTTTGTTCGAAACACCCAGAGGGTTACTAAACCTGTTTCGTCTGTCTGTCTGTGTCTTCATGCGTTCACTAATTATTTACTGCTGTCTGCTTTCTGTGCCATTTTGTCATTCTCTCTGATAATGCCCTAATTTGGATGTTTTTTCTCCTCATCATATTGGATTCTTACATACAGCCTCTTCCACCAGAACACAGTCATCTTTCTGATATGCAGGTCTCATTTGAGTGTTAGAACCTCTCCATTGTCTGTGGAATAAAGAACCAGGGTTAGGCCCTTTATATTTTGGCATGCATCTGCCTTTCCAGTTTTTCTCTTCTTTTCCTTCCCTGTACACCCTCCGGTTTCAGTTTCGCATTTTTGAATTTCTGCTTTTGCTCTTTCATCTGTCTGGAATGCCCCTCCCTGATTCTCTGTTGAAATCTTTGGACCTTTGAGACCCAGCTTACATCGCTCTCTCTCTCCAAAGTCGAGGCCCCTTAGGTTGACTTCAGTCAGGTGGGCAGAGTCATTCTGTCTCAACGCTCCCACATAAGAGTATTTTACTTTGGTCTTTTATTTGTGTAGAACAGCACGGCCAGGGAAGAACAAAGGTGCTTGTGGGCGGGAGAGGGACAAGGATGATGGATTCAGGAGAAGCAATGTGAAAGTTGTGAATGTCATCAGTGTTGGAAATTTTCGAATTAATATTTTAAAAAAGTATAAGCCCTAGGCAGTTAATAAGGCAGGCAAATGTAGACTTGTTTATAAAGCAAGAAAATACTTGATGAGGTGTATTTCCCCCTAACTTACTTAGTAACAGGTAAGGTTTGTGTAGCTTGGGGTTTGAATCTTCATCTCAAGGAATTAAGATAGCCGCTATGTCTTGAATTTTGCGTGTTTCTGGGCCTCAGTGAGTGTTCTCAATTGGGGAAAAGGTGAGGAAAGAGAAGTGGTGTAGCTTTACCCATCTTACAGCACTTAGGGGCAGCGTTACGACACTGGTTTTCTGGTATCCTAGGTACCCCACATTTGGGTACCTAGGATATTATCACTTTAGTTATTCTCCGCTGACCCTACCCTGAAATAATTAGTTTGAATTCTTTAAATGGCAATGGGAGGTAACTTTGTAATTTTTTGGAGGTTTTTCTTTAAATAAATAAATTTATTTATTTATTTATTGGCTGCGTTGGGTCTTCATTGCTGTGTGCGGGTTTTCTCTAGTTTTGGTGAGCGGGGGCTACTCTTTGTTGTGGTGCGTGGGCTTCTCATTGTGGTGGCTTCTCTTGTTGTGGAGCATGGGCTCTAGGTACGTGTGTGGGTTTCAGTAGTTGTGGCACGTGGTCTCAGTAGTTGTGGTGCACAGGCTTAGTTGCTCTACAGCATGTGGGATCTTCCCAGCCCAGGGCTCGAACCTGTGTCCCCTGCATTGGCAGGTGGATTCTTTACCACTGTGCCACCAGGGAAGCCCCTGTTTTGGAATTTTTAGGATCTTATTTCTACATGTGTTTGTTCGTTTTTAGAAAAAATATGCTTTTGTTTTTGTTTAGGATGAGAACTACTGTTTTTTTTTTTTTCCTGGTGCTGTGCCTGATACACAGTAGGAATTCAGTAAATTCAGTAGACTGTGTTTGTAATCAGGCCACTTCATGATTCAAAGCCCCCTTCAGACTCACTCTATAATTGTGTGATGTTATGTGCTGAAGAGACTACATTTTGTAGGAAGACATGTTTTTAAAGTATTTATACAGTCTCATCATCCTGTGGCTAACTTGAATAGTTAATATTTAAGATAAGTGTAGTTCCAACAATTATAAAAGTAAGAAGAAATGAAATTAGGTGAATCACTCAATGTTTTTAACAGGAACTCTTTTTGGAATGGATTTGTCAGAGACAACATTTTAGTGCTCTAATGGTTGCGTGTCCTACTAGTGGTTGGTAGTCAAGAAAGAAAAATGATTCCTGAAGTCCGTAAATATTTTCTAGTTTGTCCTTCCAAAGCTGGTGAAATTCCTGTTAGAAGATACCATTGAACATTATGTGGTTAACTCTTAGGCTCCCAGCTCATAATCCAGGACACTTGGCTGAGGACTAATTTTGTGAAAAAAATTTATTGATTCTCTTACAGTTGCTTGCTTTTTTTGATTTTTGTTTTAAATTCAAGTGTCTGAGGCATATTTACTCTTTGACTTTAATTAGAAGTTAAAAACAGAATTTCTGCCCTGTTGAAAAACTGCTTTCTGTAAGTCTTCATGGTCATTAGGAAGGTTCTGTCAGAGTCCCAGCTCAGTCAGCCACGAGATCAGCGGCGTCAGGTGATGCTTCATGGTCCCACGTCCTGTGGAACAAGAGGAGTGACATTTACCACCTTCTTCTTGGATTCTTGTTTGCTTTCTGTTGAGTCACATGAGACACGTGACATCAGCCCTTCACTTTAACCAAAGGAAATTGAGAGTTGGTGTGAGGCTGAACAGATGTGAATGTTCAGAAACACATCCCATGAGGTGTGTTCCCTGATGAATCAGGAGGAGCCGGGACCTGAGAGCTGCTGAAAACTGCTGAGGCTCCTGTCTCAAGGGCCCTCAGGTACAAGTGGATCTCGGTAGTCTGTCTTCAGTATCTCAGGAGGCCTGGTGGAAGGTGTGTATTTGCTGTGATGGAACTGGAGTAGGCTCCCTAAACTGTCAGTTTTCTTAGTTTTTGGTTTCTCATCTCACTGCAATAACACTAGCTGTTTTACAGTCAACAGGACCGTAGAATTAATTCGTCAATTTAACAAATACCTACTTGTGCCAGGCATTGTTCTGGGCATTTAGATTCATAGCAGTGAGTAAAATAAAGTCCCTGGATTGAAGAAGCTTATATTCTAAGTAACTAAAAAGTGTAATAAGTATGTCAGATGTTAAGTACTGTAGGAGTAACGAAGTTGGGGAGAGTGTTAAGGTGTGTTGGTTTCAGGTGGATGAGTGGGTTTCTCCTTTTAGTAAGATGGTTAAGGAAGCCTCCCTGAGAAGATGACAGTGGAGCAAAGTCCTGAAGAAGGTATGGAGAAAACCGTATCTTTCAGGCAGAGGGATTGCATCAGTAAATACCAGAGGCCTGAAATAAATGTGTGCCTAGTGTGTTCAGGGAACAGTACGGAGACCATCACAAGTGAAGTAGAGTGATGGGGGAGTAGGTGGGGCGGCGTCAGAGGGGTTGGGGCAAGGGAGAGAGCATTTGTGAAGGGTCTTGTGGGCCACTGGGAAGAGTTAGGTGTTTATGTGAGTGAGAAGGGAGGCATTTGGAGAGAGCGGAGCACAGATAGGCATGGCTTAGGTTATGAAAGGGTCGGGTTGACTGCTGTATCATCACTGACTCTGTGGGCAAAGGAGGAAGAGGGGAAACCAGTCAGAAGCTACCGCAGGAATCTTAGTGAGAGGCAATGTGGACTAGGGCTGGGGCAGAGTTGGTTGCCCTGGTGGGACCTATTCAGGTTCTGGATAGAATTTGATGATAGAGCCAAGAGGATTTGCTGAAGGATTGGATGTAGAATGGGAGAGAAAGAGGAGACTTGAGGATGACTTAAAAGGTTTGGGCACATAGAAGGGTAAGGGTGAAACTGTCACTTGATGGAAAGAGGAGGACCAGGAGAGGAAGACATTGAAACTGGAGCTGGGAGGCCATTTTAGGATGGAAGTTGGAGGTGGCTGCTGTCTCCTGAAGAGTGGAGTGGAGTAGGCTCTGAGCTCGAGGTGTCTGGGGTTGAGGGGAGAGGAGTCAGCTGAGGTGGAAACTTAGGCATTATCGGCCTGTGGGGGATGCTTGAAACCTTAGGACTAGATGACATAGGACTAGATGCGGGATGAGGGTAGATAGAGAACAGGCCCAAGGATTGATTTGCCGAGAGTTTCTGATGTTGAAAAGATAAGGGGAATCCAGCCAGCGGAGTTGAGGCAATCCAGGGAGCAAACCAGAAGGGCAAGGGATCCTGAGGTCACTGAAGGAGCTGCTTCAGGGCACAGTCCTCAGCGTTGTCAGGTGATGCGGCGTGTGAGAATAAGATGAGGCCTGAGACCTGGTCATGTGACTTAGTGGTGTGGAGGAGGTTGCCAGTGACCCTGAAGGGAGGGGTGCACGTCTGATAGGCATGGGTTCAAGATGGAATGGACTGAGAAGAGAGGAAATAGAGGCAGTGAGTGTGGACAGGGAATGGGAAAGTAGCCCAGTAGTGAAGAAGGAACATGGGTGATGAGGGAACGAGAGGCAGAGAAAGAAGCAGAGATAGATATTGATGAAGAGCTTTCTGCATGGCCTGAGGGGGTAGAATCTGGTGGGTAAATAGAGGGACTGGTCTTAGGTATGAGGAAGACTCATCTGGCCTCAGTAATAGACGGGAAAGGAGGACACAGATATAGGTCGTTAAGTTGATGTGGTGATGAAAGCTCGAGGAATATTTGATTATTTTAAAAAGTGAGAAAATGTGAATTTTTACAGATAGTTTGGTAGATTGGTAGATTGAGTTTGGTAGATACCGTGATCAAAGCATGCTGTAGAGTGAGGTTAAGTAAATTAGATTTGAAAAGAAATTCGAAAAGATAGTTCATTTCTCATTTTGTAGAATATCTGAACATTCTTATTGCATATTTTTATTGATATGTCACTTCAGAAAGAAACAATATAAAAATATTTCATAACTGCATCAATAAAATGAAAAATTCTGACAAAAAGCTCCCATTCCTTTTATTATCTCCCTGATTTTCAGCTAGTCATTTAAATACAGTATTAACTGGAAGACAAAATTAACTCAAAATTATCATCATGTTTACCTTTCAGCACAGAGCACCTGAACCAGGAAGTTCTAGTTTGTGCTTCCCTGTAATCTACCAATGAAAGAATTTAAATCCAAATTCGGACTTTACAAATAAGAAATAGTAAACATTTAAATCTTTATGAAAGAAGTGATGAGGGTTTTCATAAAGTCTTTACATATCTCTTAACCTTCACTTATTTCTTATGCTGTTAAGAAATAGGTTAGGACAACATAGTATTATATAGCTGGGGTTTTTCCAGATCTGGTGACAAATGTAAACCACTGTGTGCACAGGAGGCTTGAGGAGGCAAAGCTGTGTAGTGCAGTGATTATGAGTTTAGACTTGAGGTCACACAGGATTCTAATCTCGCCTCTACACTCACTTCTCTTTTTGGGCAACTTGCCCAAACTTCTGAACCTCAGTTTCAAACCAGGGATAGTAGCTGCCTCCCAGAGCTGTAAAAACAAACCGAGATAATATGTCAGAGTGTTCTAGTGCGATATCTGTACATAGTGAAGGTCCGTGAAAGGTTGTGATTCTCTGGTTTCCTTTAATCAACTGAATGAGCTGCAGCCCAGCTGTGAGAAGAAAAGTCATTGTGTCTTCAGTTCCTGTTTTGCGTGATATGTCATATGTGTGCACACACAACCCAAGTGAGTAGCGTGAAACAGCAAACCCTTAGTCTTATAAATTACATGGGAATTTCATTGAGTGTCCTGGGTTGTATTGTCTCATTTATGAAAGAATGAAAGAATGACAGTGGAGCTGCACCTTTTGCCCTTCCTTTTAAATTCGTGTGTCTCTCCGAGTTTATCCCTCCTGATCATAGCATTTGAGAAGTTTGTTTAACGAGTTCCTACCTCAGCAGAACTGTGTGGCCTGCATTGCACTGGACTTGGTACCACCTCTTTAAAACGATCTTGCTGCTCACAGGTGAAAATATTCAACTCCTATTTTGGGACATTTTAGGAGAGGTCAAATGCCAGAGATGTCACAGATGTGTTTAAAGGCCTGAGGATTGTTCAGACTTCTTATCACCTTGATTGAGGGTAGTGTACAGTCTGTGGTTTTACCTACACACAGACCTTTAGTCCCTGACAGATCTGTGTAACATTGAACCAGGGCCTGGAGTTTAAGCTGCAGAATGTTTCAGTTTGAGCAGAGTGGGGCCGTTTTACGGCAGGGTCATCCTAGAGAAAAGGCCTTTCTTTGGCTTGAAGACCAGCATGGTTTCTTGAAATTTGGTGGTTCTTTTCATTAGCCACTTAGTGGGAGGCTAACATGGTCCCTTGGTGGAGAAAATGAAAAAGTCTACAGTCTCTTACAAACTCCTCTTTTGAAAGACCAACCGACTTTTAAGAGGTAGCTTTTAAATCTAGCACTAATCATCCAGCATCAATTACGTCACTGGATGTAATCATTAGATGATAAATAAAATCTTATTGTTAGTCACAGGATATGGAAAATTTAAATCACCTGGCATAAATTATTATCTTGCTATTATATTCTGGTATTTTAACATCTGTAAAAGAAATTTTGAGCTTCTGAAGTAAACTGGGATGTTTAGTCTCTGAAGAATACAGAACTTTCTTTAGAATGATCTAAATTGTGGCCAGGTTATCTTGGTATATAGGTTGTCTACGTGTATTATTTGAATTATGTCTAAATTCAAATCTGTTTTGTGATAGTAATTTGTGTAGGAGTTTATATCTTAAATATGGTTATGATTTCTTTCCTGAAAATCTGTAAGAAAGTCATATAATCAGTTCTCATAATTCAGATTATATATATTTGGAGTAATTTGCCTTATTATATCAGTTTTCAAATCATCTTATAAAATATCTTAAATATTTAATAACCATGTAATAAACTTACTAATAAAATATTTGCCTTTATTTTTTATCCTCTTTTTTGTTAGCAAGTTAATCTTAGCTATACCGCTTAAGCTAGTTAACCTTGGTGTTCTGAGGCTATTTCTGAGTCAAGTGGTAATGGACTTACTTTAAACACCAGTGAATACATTGGGCTTTCTGAGGTTATGTTTGAAAGTACAGTGTAACCTTTGTAAAAATGGTCACTCATTAGGACCATGGCTGTGATCAACTGGACCTAGTACTGCTAGGTACTAGGATCAGAAGGAGTGTCATAGCTGGCCTAGATGTTGCTCCTTTTTTATGTCTTACAGTAAAAAACATTAGAGTTCTGTATTTTCTCATCAATATCTAAGGTCTAAAACGGTAGCTGGCACTCAGTAAATACACATTGGAAAAATAAGTGAGTGAATACCAAAATTACTTCTTAGTTGAATTGAGGTCGTCAGTTTTTGGATCTTATCTTTAATATTTTCTTATTTCTTTGTTAGGAGTTTGTATTTAGTGGTAGGTATTTTCTCCCCATTGTTAATGAATATTTATTGCTGATAAAATCAAGATTTTGCAATCAATTTTAATACACGTGTGTAGTGAATGCTTAATACAGTATTATAGCAATTAAATAATTCCCATACTTTATTACTAGCTGAACAAGATTAACTGGGAAATGTTTTTTAGGAATGCCTTTTAAAAGATAATTTAGTGACTAAAGGGAAACCTGCTGAAATATTTTTGAGAATTTTGGTATACAAATAAATTCTTATGGAACTGAAATGTTCAATGAAAGACTGTGCTAGGTACACACAAAATGCACCAGCCACGGCCAACGGCTACCTGGTGCTCAGCTTTCTCACTGTCTGGACACCAGGGAAGCTAATAGCCTTCAGGATACACTGATACAGATGAGAGAAGTTGCCAGTTTCAAGCTTGTGTGCCAAAGGTGCACATAACATTCTTTTGATCAGCAGGGCAGGGGCCTGGCCAAATGAAAGAGTAGTCTTTTTAAAAGGCAAATTTGATACATCTATGCAGCTCCCTTACCCCCAGCTAGAATTTAAGATCCTGGAGGGCATGTATTTTTGCCAGTTTGGTGTACCACTTTATTCCAAGTGATTGGAAGGCTCCATGGGGCCAGACCATGTAGTGTTTTTTGTTTGTTTGTTTGTTTGTTTTGGTGGGGGGGTGGTTATTAAACCTTTAATACCTAGCAGTATGTGGTATGTAATAGGTGGTCAAATAAATAATAGTTTACAGAATAAATGACTGTGGAAGGCAGCCTTGTAAAGGTTCTTCTTACCCTGTTTAATGCTTCTTGCTTCCTTTTTGGTATCTTATGCCAGCTCTTGCAGCTCAATTCTAAAGTAACTGTAGCTAGTGCTCAATTTCTAACACCCTAGCTAATAAAAACAAGGCACTGTTATATATCACAATTACAGTTTTAAAAGGGTCATCTTTGAAGGTGGTGGTGGCATGGCGAGTGATGGCTCCTGTTTGGTGGGCTGGGTCTACATGCTCTGCTTGGGGCACATGGTCACATTTGAGGTCATCACTGGAGTTGCAGAGAAAAAAGAATATGGATGTGTATGTCACCCTAGCCTCCAGTGTGTTCGCTCTCCAGGGAGCCTCTTGGTGATATGCTTTTCACTTTTCCACAAAGCCTAAGTGAAAAGTTGGCATAGTACCTCTGACAGGCTACAGATTGCCTTCTGTAGGTCGTTTCTATTGATTACTATAGTGCTTACTTTAAAAATATCAGCTGTCAATTGAGTACTAAAAATGAGATAATGTTCAGTTGATGATAGTGTATTATAGAGCATTCCCTTTCTTCCTGAATGACTTAAGGAATTTCAAGAATTTTAAATTTGTTTAGGCAACGTCAATGCTTCTTATTTTTTCCCTTCATATTCCTGCAGTGTGTATGTGATGTGTTTATGGTTTCTAGTACAGTAGCACCTGTTTAAGTGCTCTTCCTATGCAGACATGCTTCGTATGTATGAGTGTTGATTGTATGGGTTTTCTGAGTGATTTTATGGGGATAAATAGTAATATGTCTAAAAGAATTTTCTTTTGTGGAATGAATAAATCAGACTTCATTAATGAAGGATAATTTATGTTGTAAATAATTAGGATTCCAAAAATAATTAACTGAAGCCTTATTTTAAAACAGATTTTATTTTAGTGAAAGCCTTGCACTCAATAAAAGATAATATTTAATTTAATAGAGGGGAGAGTGAGTGTCTACTGCTCCTCTAGGTACAAGTTACATCATTGACGCAGAGTTACAGTAAGGTAAGTTCAGATCAGAATCTGGGCCAGACTGGCCTGGTCCAAAGGCAGTGGATGTGTTTGATAACCGTGCTCAGAGTGGCTCTTCTGGGGTCATACTGCTCCAGTTTGAACTGGTAATTTGCCTAAGTACCGAGTTCTAGGTCGGAATTCATTTTCCTTCAGAATTTTAAAGACCTTGCTTTATCAATTTCCTGCTTTCAGTGTTCCTGAAGCCATTTGGATTCATGATCCTTTGGATATGACCTGTGTTTTTTCCTTCCTTTTTAAAACTCTCATTTTTCTGAAAATGTGTAACATCTTCTCTTTCTTATGTTTTGAAATTTGACATGGTGTCTTTTTTTGTCTGTCTTTTTCCAGTTATTGAGGACTTAATTGGCATTTTGGCTAGACTCTAGAAAATCATGCCTTTCAGTTCTGGTGAATTTTCTTTGGATATTTCAAAGCTTTCTCCCCTCTATGTTTTGAAGGGAGCAGGATGTTTTTCCTGGTATTTTGATGCTGAATCTTTTTTTTTTTTTGGCTTTCCTGCGTGGCATGTGGGATCTTAGTTCCCTGACCAGGGATCAAACCCACGTCCCCTGCAGTGGAAGCACAGTCTTAACCACTGGACCGCCAGGGAAGTCCTCTGAATCTTTTTACTTGTCTCATTTTTATATCTTTTTTTCTTCTACTTTTTCTTTTTTGCCCCCACTTTCTATGTTTTTATTTTTGCTTTCTGTAAAAAAAGTCTCAACTTTTTTCTATACCTTCTAGTGAATATTTCATTTCTGCTATTATGTTCTTAAAGAAAAATTATTCTGACACTTGTTAAAATGACAGAGGTGACTTGATTCAGGACGATTGCAATAGGAGTGTATCAGTCTGCTTGGGCTGCCATAATAAAATACCACGGACTGGGTGGCTGAAACACCAGACATTTATTTTCCCACAATTCTGGGGGCCGGAAGTCTGAGATCAGGTACCAGCATGGTCAGATTCTGGTGAGGACTCTCTTTCAGGGTTTCAGGTGGCTGCCGTTCTGCTGGCCGCTTGCATGGCCTTTCCCTACAGTGTGTGCATTAAGGTGGAGAGATGTTGCTCTTCCTCTTTTTGTAAGGCTACCAATCCTATTGGATTAGGACGCCACCCTTATGACGTCATTAACGGTGATTGCCTCGTAGAGGTCCTGTCTCCAAATGAAGTCACGTGGCTTCAACATGTGAATATTTGGAGGGGGCACACAATTTAGTCCACGGCAGATACATGCATTTAACCTATAACAGGGGGTATTACAATAGGGAGAGAGATTGGGCTCCACTTCGAATACAGCAAAGGCAGCTGGGGGTTTATAGCCACTGAGCAGAGCGCAGGGGCCAGTGGATGTAAAAAACTAAGTGGAAACAGCATGGGTAGGGGATTCTTGCTAAACTGACTTAAAGGGATTCTTTTTGAAGGCAGGTTAAGGGTTTATATGTCAAAGGTAGGGGATGAGGAACTTGATATGTTATCAAGGGTGAGGGAATTTCTTTAAACCGGCTTAGCAGGATTCTTGCTAAAATTGGCCTCTATAGGCGGAATAAGGACAGGACAGACTTGGAAGGCCTAGCGGAGGCCTGGTCAAGAAGAGGGCTCAGAGGAGCCTAACAGAAGCTTGGTGAAGAAGAGAGCTTTGTCAGCATGTGGCAGTTGCCGTATGCACACCCTTAATTGTTCCTGGTGTTTCTCTCTCCAGAGACCCTCTGTCCCCTTCATAGAATGACTTCTAGGCTTCTCTAGGGGTGGTGGTGGTGGGAGGTGGTGTTTGCTCAGCCGTATGGACTGTGTGGTGCTGGCGTTAGGAAGTCTCTTTCTCAAACAGCTTTCACCTAGTCTCCCTTATGTGAGCCACTCCTTTCACCTTGCGTCATAGTGCTTCTAGAAGAACTTTGTGCTGTGTTTATTATGTCTTTTGCGACTCGGTGGTATAATTAGGGTTATCTTTCATCTTTCCCCTTCTCAGATTTGGGGTTCAGCTCTCAGGTTTGCTGAGTCAGTTGCCTCCCAGCCACTTGCTTCCCAGCTTCCAGAATGTTGTTGCTGTTGTCTCCTCTTGGGTTCTCCCCATCCTTGTGCACTGATGTCTTTTTAAAGACTCTTTTTACTGTAGATTCAGGGGTTTGAGGAAGGAACAATGTTAGACGTGTAGCTTGAAATCCATTTATCTTAACTGGGAAGCTGCAGCAAATGGTTCAAGATGGGAAAACAATTTGAATAGTTCAAGGAAATTTGACATTCTTTTTTGGACTTTATGGGTTTTGCTTTATTATGATTTTTTTTTCAGACGTTTAACGATTCCTAAATGATCCCTCATGACTATTCTGTAATTTCCCTTTGTAGTTAGAACTATCACAAGACCATTTGCATGAAATTTAGTGGTGGCATCAAGCAAGGGATATGGGGGAATGTAAGGGAAGAGGTGTCGCTAGCATCTGTTGGGTGCCATTGGAATGGGGATCTCAGTTTTATGTCACTTAATCCTCAGCAGTTCTGTAAGGTGAGCGATATTATCACTTAGGGTAAGGGTGAAGATAAAGATCAGGGAGATTAAGTAATTTACTTAAGAGCTAGTCTGACAGTGGTGGAGCTTAATTTCAAGCCTCGGTTTTAAGACCTTTCAGCTCTTTTTGGGCTACCATATCCTTTTACTCCTCCCTAACTGTGTGAACAGTTCATTCATTCGCTCAGTGAGTGTTGAGTTGCCTGCTCTGGCTGGGCCTTGGGGATGCAAGGGGACTAGTCCATACCCTGATGCAACAGGAATGCCATGATCAGTCTTACCTTTCGATAGGATTTCTGTGGTCTGTGCATATTGGCAGGAGTAGGAGCAGGCAGCTAAGTTAATTACAGGAGTTCTGGTGAAAGGCCATGTTGGTTTTGACCAGGGTGGCAGAGGAAATACAGAGAAGTGAGTGGATTTGAGATACCTGGTACTGTTGGTAGAGCCAACAGTATTGGGGGATGATAGGGATTTAGGAGGAGCTGGCCGGATTGAGGACGACTCTGGGTTTGATTTGAACTGAATGTTATTGGTGCCTTTACTGATAAAAGGAATGTGGTGGAACAGAGTCATAATAATAACAGCAATGTTACATCTATTAGATATCTCCATGAGGAGGTGTCCATTACGCAAGTAAACATCTGGGAACTTAGTGGTGTTACAGGCTGGAGAAGTCCGTTTGGGCATCCCTTACATATAGATTCTATAGATGTGATTATTTAGGGAAGGTGTGTAGATGTAGGCACAGTGATGCATATCTGAAGCAGTGTTACTCATTCACTTCTATGGAGAATCCTCAGTTAATTTATTAACTCTGATTGGCACTTAAACCTAGTCACATTTACTGCGTGGGGAGAGCAAAGGCCATCATATAGCCGTGGCGTGGAAGACATTAACCAGCAAGCACATTGTAGACTTGCCAGTAGTTAGCAGCTGCTTGATTAAACCAGATACCAGACATCCTTTTCTTTCGTGAGAGACTAGGCCTGATGGAACCTCCACGTGGGAAAGTGCAGAACTGAGAATGCTGCACGAGTGGCGAGTTACGGCACGTGCATCTTCTTTAAGTGCAGATAAGCAAGGAAAAGTAAGTTCTTGCCGAGGTGCTCTAACTAGAACATCTGGGATCACTCACTAGCTGATTCACTCACTATAACATGTTAGTCTCACAGAATCCAAGCTCATTAAAATTAAATATTTTACATGTTATGGACCCTTTGGGATGCTCTCAAAAGACAGAATTGGAGATGTTAGGTCTGAGAATGCCAAGCGTGAAAGCAGCTTTCTAAGAATCCTTGAAAAACTAGACTTAGAATCCAGAACAGGCAAAACCTGGAAACAACCCAGACGTTCATGTCCAGGACAGCAGGTAGACAGGTGTGGCATGTGGTTCAGTGGGTTAGTGCACACAACAGCTTGGCTGAATATCAGAATGTTTTGTAGTGAAAGAAGCCATACACAAAAGCATAGTACTGTATGATTTCATTTATATGAAGTTCAAGAAAAGGCAAAAGCTAATCTATGATGATAGGAACCAGAACAGTGGGTGCCTGTGGGGGTAGGGATTGACCAGGAAGAGGCCCGAGGGAACTTTCTGGAGTGATGGAAATGTTCTGTCTATTGATCGGGGTGTTTGTTAAGTAGGTATATCCATGTGTTGAAAGTCATCAACTTGTATCCTTAACATTTGTGTATTTCACTGTATGTAAGTTTTACCTCAGTAAAAAAAAGAAGGAAACAAGAAAACAGTATGCTGAGTGGTTCTTGGGGGAGACTTCTAGGGAGCACATGGGTGGGGTTCCCTGTAGTCTCAGATTGTCAGGGAAAGTCTCCCAGAGGAAGTCACCTCTCACATCTCTCGTTTGTATCCCTTAGGTCTAAAGTAGACTTACTGTTCAAGTCTTAGCTAACGTCACACAGTAACGTCTCTCCTTAGGATGACTGTTTAATTTATTGTGCGATCCGGAATACTTTAGGCAGTAAAAGGAGTGCTACTGTGAACTACAGTGGGCAAGAGGTGAAGACTGTGGCCGTTGCTCTCTTTCTGTCCCGCTCGAAGTGTAGTTAGTTCTCTGCTGCAGTCCCCGCTGAAGGAAGGCGGTGGCAGAGCCAGCGTTCCCTGTGGGTAGAGCAGCCTCTGCTTGGTCCTTCTGTACAGGCGGTAAAGGGGGGCAGGTGCGGCAGGATGGCAGGGGGCAGGGATTACCCGTGCAGGGGTACTCATGCGTTTCTGTGAATCGTGATGTACATGTTCACTGAAAAAAGATTGTTACTTTTTAAAATTTTCCAGAGTAGTTCATGTTGCTTCATTTGTTCCTTTGAAACAGGAGATAGTGGATAACTCTCTTCAAAAATGGAGGATGGAAAGCCCGTGTGGGCGCCGCACCCTACAGATGGGTTTCAGATGGGCAATATCGTGGATATTGGTCCCGACAGCTTAACAATTGAACCCTTGAACCAAAAAGGCAAGGTAAGAAGTTTCTCAGAAAGATTGCAAAATTTGCTTTCTTTCTGTAGGTGTCTCCCTTTTTAATGAAGTAGGTATTTTTTTTAGTACACTATAGGGGAAAGCAGTTTTCTGGTAAGCGAATCTTAGGTGTCTGCTGAGTTGTTTGATTAAATCAGAAGTACGTGCCCTCGGGAAAAACGGTGTCCTGTCATAAAATCAGACGACAGTATTACTGAGCCTTTCCTTAACATATTCTTAAGAAGAAATAACTATATAATATATAATAAAACATAAACAACATTTTTTATTGCTTATAGCATATAACTGAAGTTATGAATATGTCTGTGATGTATTCAACATGTTACCAAGTAAAAATATGAAAAGTGAATGCGATTATGTTATGAAATTTTGCTTTTGCTTTAGCTTTTGGATAATTCTTTTTTTTAATTGTCTTTTTATTGAAGTATAGTTGATTTACAATGTTGTGTTAATTTCTGCTGTACAGCAAAGTGATTCAGTTATACACATATATACATTCTTTTTTTATATTCTTTTCAACTATGGTTTATCATAGTTCTCTGTGCTATACAGTAGGTCCTTGTTGTTTATCCTTTTCATATATGATAGCTTACGTCTGCTGATAATTATTTTTCTAAATTATTTCTTAAAATAATTTTTACTTACTTAAATTTATTATCATGTGATTGTAGTAAAAATATTTCTATTAAATAAGAATACTTAAGTCTTAAACATAACCATCTATTATTATTTTTGTTGTAATGGTACTTTTTAAAATGTAAAAGCATACTTTAATTTTGCACACATGATATCTATTTCCTTTTAGGCTTAGACATAGACGAGACAGTATAACAGAATGAAAGTTTGGGGGAAAAGTGACCTGGAGTCTTTTCAGTCTTCATGGGGACTGTAGGGCCTGTTTTGTGGGAGAACTTCACACTTTTCAGTTTAATGAATGTTCCTGTTAAGCAGGACTTCTGACTAAATTAAATTTGTTGATGTCATTTCTGTTTACTTTAGACTCTGCCAGTGTTCATGAATAATTTATATTCTGCTGATACATGGTTAACTAATGCCATATGACTGCCATCCTTCTGGGAACCTTAGAAAAACAAAGTGGATCTCTCATGAGGTCTGTTCACAGAGAAGACTATTCTGTTACTGTAAACAACCCAGGAACCTAAATGCATGATGTATCATTTGCCACCTTAGAGGAGGCCAATTAAAGATACCCTCAGGAAACAGAAGAGGGAGTGTGTCTAGTTCTCCCCTTATTAGCGAGTACCTGTTTGTACTTACAATGCAGTTACATGTTTTAAAAAAAGAAAGAATTAAAATAAGCTCAATTATTTTTATATATTTGAAGTTGTAGGGGAGGGAAAATTTTCCTCCACCCTTTTGGGTCTCTGGCTGGGCCTGAGAATTAGCTTGACTTAAAACAGATTCACAGCAGGAAAGCATACAACTTTTATCAGAATTTTACATATATGTAGCAGCCATCACAAGAGAATGAAGAATTGAAGAAGTGACCAGAGCAGGAAGCTTTCATATCTTTTAGACAAAGAAACAATAAATTCGTGAAGAATTGATAAGAGAGAGGGATCTGGTCTAGGGGTGGTAAACGGCAGAGAAGTGGTTAGGAAGGTAAGGGTGAGTCTGACAAGACAAGGTTTGTTTGTACAGATTTCTCTTGGCCTCCATTCCCTGTGCTGGTGATAAGAATGTCTTCTTTCCTCCTGGTAGAGGGAGGGCACCTTTCACGTGGGAGTTTTATCTTCTCCTCTCAGGAATAAAAAGGGTCAGAGTGTCCTTACATCCTCTGTTTCTCAAGTGCCTTTAACTCAAGATAATCGGTATGCCAAAGCAGCCTGTTTTGGTGGGGGACAGAAATTTAGTGAGCCTTTCATTATCCTTCAAAGTCTTTTTTCTGTTTTCTTTAACATATCTTATAAACACAGTAAATCAAAAGCCCAAAATGAAATGATAAATACAATTCCTAGTTATTTTCTGTTATATGTATTCTGTTATATCCGTAAATAACAAAATAATTCAGTTCAAGGATAGAGGCAACTTGATTTATGGGTATATGCTTTTTTATATTTTAAATATTGTATATGCTTTTCAACTGTGCCTTATTAATCAGGTACACACATAGAACCAATAAAAACACTTTAAATTGTGGAGTCATGAAAACCTTGTGAATCATAGATTATTTATAAACTAAAGTTGAAGCTTCTTTTCGCAAATTTTTTTTGAAAGTTAACAAATTCTCAGGGATTTTTTAAATTTATTTTTTTCTTTAGGTCTTTATTGGAGTATAATTGCTTTACAATGTTGTACCAGTTTCCTCTGTACGACAGAGTGAATCAGCTGTATTTATATATATATCCCCATATCCCCTCCCTCTGGGCCTCCCTCCTTCCTTCCCTATTCCACCCCTCTAGGTCATCATCAGGGATTTCTTTTAATCTTTATTTCCCCCCGTCCCCGCCCCCACTTTCTGATCAGGGTCTTAATAAATTGTAACGTGTCATGACAACCATGTGGTTAAAAAGATCCGTAAGAGAAGCAGTCTTTTGTGTAGATGATTCATGGAGTAGAGATCATCAGAATTTAAAAATTAAGGAAGTATGTAAAGCAGTGGAGTCAAGCAAAGTCAAGTAGATCTGTTTGCTGATCCAGTAGAAGCATAGAAGAGGGAGGGATTAGCTCTAGTGGGGAACATGTCTTTGTTGAAAGCAGGGCCTTTTCAAGTTTTTTTAATTGTGGCCCATAGTAAGTAGATTTTAAATCACATCAGGTGTGTGTATTATTCATGTGTGTGTGTGTGTGTGTGTATGTGTGTATTGACAACAGATAGATTTTACATGTCAACAGGTATATGTATCATGTATGTGTGTGTCTATTCAAATGAAATATCCTTACCGTTATGTGATACATTCTGATATTTTCTAATATCTTTTATTCTTTTCAAAATGCCATCTTGAACCTCTCAGTTGATATTATGTTTCATATTTGCTGCTGACTGGCCTTCAGGCTAAAGCCTCAGTCAACTCATTGAGGCTTTTTTTTTTTTTAATAAATTTATTAATTTTATTGGCTGTGTTGGGTCTTTGTTGCTGCACACGGGCTTTCTCTAGTTGATGTGAGCGGGGGCTACTTTTCATTGTGGTGCGCGGGCTCCTCATTATAGTGGCTTCTCTTGTGGAGCATGGGCTCTAGGCGTGCAGGCTTCAGTAGTTGTGGCACATGGGTTCAGTAGTTGTGGCTGATGGGCTGTAGAGTGCAGGCTCAGTAGTTGTGGCACACGGGCTTAGTTGCTCCTTGGCATGTGGGATCTTCCTGGGGCAGGGATCGAACCCATGTCCCCTGCACTGGAAGGTGGATTCTTAACCACTGCACCACCTAGGAAGCCCCTCTTTGAGGCTTTAAGGGTCTACATTTCCTTTTCCATACTGTCTGTGTTGCTAGTCTTGTCTTTTGTCAACCAGCAGCTTCCTGCTCATCCTCCTGCCATGTGCTTAGTCTTGTGTGTCTTCCTCCCCTTCCAGTCTTCCTCCCAGTGTTTCTCAGGTCCTCAGGGATCCAGGTGGTGCTGGGTGCTGTGTGTCACTGCTCACGGTACTCCTTTTGCCTGGAATGCTGCTCTGCACAGCCCTGTGCTTATTTAGCAAATACTAATTCACCTCTCCAGACTGAACTGGGTCACCTCCTTTATGAAGTTTTTCCACAGATGCCCCGTCTCTTCCTCCCCCTCCTCCTCCCATGCATTGGAACTTACTGTTGATTCCTCTTTCCTTTGAGGAGCAGTATAAATTCTTAACCTCCTGTTGACACTTTATGGGAGACGTTCATTTCCATTTCTCCCCCTCCCTGCTAGACTGAAATCTTCTCAAGTGCAGGGGCTGTTTTCTTTGCCCATGTTGTCATGGAGCTGGATTCGCTGTTTGCTGAGCGTTAGCTGTTTACTGTGGTCTCTTGATAGGAGAAAACCCCTCCTCCTTCTAAGAGAAAACAATTGCCTTAATGAAACAAATTTCCTCTTTCTCACTGAGTCGGAGGTAAAGGGGAGAAGAAGGCGGGGGCTGGTGATCCTTTGGAGGATGAAATGGGAGGAGAGAAGCTATCTTTTAGGACTCATTACAGGCCTTTCAGCCCCAAGCTTATTACCCTTCCCATGCTAGGAACTCGGTGTCCTGCACCCCATCCTCTGACCTCCTGGAGGCTCCAAACAGGATAGAACCAACACCTGGAGTCTCAGGAGCCCAGTTGCTGAGGCTGTGAAAGTGGCACATAGATGTGTGACATTAGCGGTTATTTCTGAAGATGTTTTCCTGTAGAATCATTGTTATAAATTGTGGATTGTTTTGTAGTACTGTTAATATACTTAATGTACATTACGGATTAGTTCCGATTTTGTGATTTATGCTTTAAACCTTTCCTCATTTATAACATTAAGAACATGTGTAGTGGGTTCCAAATAATTAACTTCTAGAGTTTTCAGGGCATGACAGTTTTCTAATTTGGGTATGACTTTGAACTGAGGTAGCACTAGCAGCCTGGATTTTACTCTGTAAACTGTAGCAGTAGCCTTGTCTTATATTTTTGCACATATATACATATATAGACCTACAAATATTATTCTAAAATAATTGAACAGTTTTTCCTTAGATATTTATTTGATATGGATGGAAGCTTCAACCACAGGAGTAATTGTTTGAGAAATATGAATGTGTAGGTAACTGTTAGAATGACGTGGAGAAAATTTAATTCTCTCGAGATCATTTCTTCTTTCTTACAAGATACTGTCTTAATTCTATAGTTTTTACCATAGCATTTAAATGGTATAATAAACACAAACTTGTTCATGGATATCTGTAATTTTATGGATCTAATAGTTTTGGATACGGTTTATATTTTTGACACATTCCTGTATAGGAATCTGTATCTAATGTGTTTTACTCAGACAATAGCATTAATTAAATTACAGTCTGTTAGTATATCTGATTGATTGGATGTAACTTTTTCCTTTTTTAAAACAATAAAATTGCTGTATATATAAACATTGAAATTTTTATTTTTAAAAAAGGTGTTAAATAGTATGCCACTGTAAGCTTGATATTAATATACTTGTTTTGTATTACTGTAGGTGTTACAGCACAGGATATTTAAAAATTTTGATTTCCATTATTGATTTCCTGTTCATAAGAATAGTAGGTAATATACTCAAGTAAAGTTATCCTGCTTTTGTGCTAATGACTTGTTAAATAGAAGGATCTTGTATTGCATTTTAATGAAGAGCATATATTGCCATTATTTCAATGTATGAAATCAATTAAACTCTATCTTTTTTACTGTTTATAAGCTTCTTGTTTATTGAGCTCTTGTTTTGTTTTTTAGACGTTTCTGGCTCTCATAAACCAAGTGTTCCCTGCAGAGGAGGACAGTAAAAAAGATGTGGAAGACAACTGTAAGTATCAATTTAAAAAATAGTTCTCATCATAGAAAAGGAAACCATTTCTTCAGAAAAGCACGTGAGCAATTATAGGACAGGGCACACTGTCCTGGTTCGGAAGAAACGTCACGCTTTGACGTGAGGGTTCTTTTGAGTGGAGGAGCCCCACAGCCCTGGATGCATTGTCGCCTCACATTTGCACTTTGCTGAAGGAGTCTCCTTGTTAGTGATATCTCAGTCGTGTAAATACAGGGAATGGTAATAATTTATTTACTGTGGAGCCTGAACTAAAGATCTCTTGTTTTTATTTGTTTGTTTGTTTTTTGTTTTTTTTGAAAGAGTTATTTTGAACCTCATCTGAGTCACATGATTTTTATAATCATATATGTGGTTCAATAATTTGGAAGTTGAGTCAAGAGGACCCATTTAATGTCACTGTTTGAAGGAAACAAACATTAAAAAAAAATAGCTGTGTAATAAGTACTAGTTGAAAAATTGATCTCAGAACATTATAGTAAAGTGCACCATTAATTTGACTTATAACTATCTTAGAATTTGTGGTGAAAAAATACTGTATCTAGAGCAGTAGGCCATGTTGATTCTTACATTTTCAAGAGTAAGCAGTAATCATGTTTCGTTGTTTATGTGGCAGTATTAAGAATCATGTCCAGTTGTCATGGGTTTCATTAAAGGTATCTGACATTAAAAACTCTCCATTTAAAGAAGAGAGGTAAGAGAAAGGAATATACTTTGTCCTTGCTGGTTTTCTCTGGAGTTCACCGTTGAGTAAGCCTGTAAGATCCCCATGTGCAATATGAAGTGCAGGAGGAACGGGAAGGCCCTGGGCTGAGGTCCGGACTGTGCTGTCAGGAAGCCGTGTGCCTGTGGATAGTTTCTCTCTCCGCTTTGAGCGTCTCCTCTGTAAAATGCGAGTGATAATGTTTATGCTTCATGTTTAGAGATGATACATTTAAAATGTTTGGCGCAGTGCCTGACCTGTAACAGTCTCTCAATAAATGTTGTTATTGGTACCTGTTGTTATTAGGTGTAAGAGATTGGGAAAAAAATGTGGAGCTCCCTTCCTTTCCAGAATTGTTAGAATTTGTCTGATAGGTAATGTTTTTCTGAACAGCAGTCAAAACAGCAACAACAACAAAAAGCAATGAGATTCTACCATATCTAAAATGAGAAAGAAAATTCTTTTTTGTTAAGACTTCTAGGGTATTCAGAATTGGTATCAGTCCTTTTTATATATCAAGGTAGTGTTTTCTGGAAAAAAAAAATAGTGTTTTCTGGCATTCTGTGGTAAGCACCACAGAGAAAGTACAGAGGAGAATGTAGTCTTAGTGGTGGTGGGGTAGTGAGAATGGGGGGGTATCATTTGAGGGATAGTCTTTCTTTGAACTTACCTTAAAGGATAGGTAGGTTTTTGACACCTAGAGATGTAAAGGTGCAGCCCAATGCATGCATGATATTTGAGTTTGGTAAATGGTTTGGTCTGCCTGCAAGTTAGACCATATTAAAGGGAGTTATGGAAAATTACATGAAAAGGTCACTTGAACGCAGGTTTACTAAGGGCCTTGAATATCAGACTCGAATATGGACTTTGGTAGTTGACGAAGACTCACTGATGATTTTTGAGGAAGAGAGAGATTTAGTCAGGGCTCTGTTGTCGTTAGATCAATGCACTGAGCAATCTAGGTTAGAGAGGAGAGAGACTGCAGCAGTAGACAGGTGAGAGGCTGCTCTGATTACAGAAGGGGTGATGAAACCTAAACTGGGATTGGGGGTGGAAATGGAAAGAAAGGAGAGACATTTCGGAGACTCAGATTGTACTAATTTTGAGTGCCTACCATGTGGCTGGTGCTGTGCTACACTTTATTACATGTATAAAAACCTGGACATGGGCTTAGAGCAAGGAGGTGGAGAGAGGATGGTCCTAGTATTGACTGAAGCTTACAGAATAGACGAATAAAGAAATGGTGGTGCTGATAATGGAAACAGAGTGGCTGGGGGGAGAGTGGGCTTGTCTGCTTGAGTGTGTGGTAGAAACGTGGAAATGGAGCTCATCGGACTGAGGGCTGGGGCAATAGATCAGGCTGGGAGAATAGAACGTGTCAGAATGTTAGCAGAACACACGTTAGGAAAATAAAATTTGCACCCTGGTGCTGCTCTCAATTAGCTGCGTATCCTGGTTTAAGACATACATAATTTCTGCAGGATTCCTATTTGGCCATATCAGTTGTGAGGCACTGACTGAACGATCCCTTCCTCTTCTAAAATTTTATCTCTTGTGTTTTTTTTTTCTGTAAAATTCTGAGCATCAGATTGGATTACTGTCATCCACTAATCTTTGTTGTGTCTAGAATGTATTAAACATCAGCACTGTCTAATATTTTCTTTTCACTTGAATTGTATTTGGGTTTTAAACAACCTTCATCAATGTATACTCACCTGGTACTCACTAGAGGTACCTACCTCACTGGAAGTTTATTGTTTATGTTTTAAATCAGCCTTGGGGTTTACATGTACCAGGGAAAGATGGACTTAAAACTAACTTAACAGATGAATTTTAGCTTGCATCAGAGTGATTCATATTAAGATGGTGTTGTTTTATTTTACTTTCTTCAAATATCTAATGATTTACAAATTTTCTGTCTCAGGTTCATTAATGTATTTAAATGAAGCCACACTCCTCCATAACATCAAAGTTCGGTACAGTAAAGACAGAATTTATGTAAGTATTTTACCTGTAGTTTAAGTTTTTGTGGGAATAATTATTTTACATGCTACTGTTTGATTTTTTTGAGCTCGAGATTTTCTAACAGGAAATCGTACTTGATCTGAGCCTGTTGAATGGAGTGTGAGCTCCATTGAGGATAAGGATTTTTTTCTAATTTTCTGCTCTAACACCAGGGCTTAGACCACATGTGGTAAACAGTAGGCACTTAATAAATATTTGTGGAATGAAATAATGAATTCAGAGCATCATCTAATATTGTTCAGACTTAAAAGTGTCCAGTTTGTTTATTTAAAAAAACATTATTTTGTTTTGATTGTTTAATTTTTGGTGTGTATCTGTGGATCTGTTTAATTAATGCAGTTTCCACATTGTTCTGCAAAATGTTTAAGGCAGACTATAAGGCATACATATGGAATTTAAAAACTTGGATGACAGAAAATGTAAGTTAGAATAGAAGGCAGTATGTTAGGAGATATCAAGAACACTGAAATGCTGACCATAGAGCCTGAAGAGTTGTAATATTTCATTCCAAATAGATAACTTACTTTGAAAACCCAAGATGTTAAAAAAATGAAAGAAAATGCTTTTAATGTAAATAGGGTTTGCACCAAATCATTCAGATGGATACTTAACTTGTGTGTTTGAATTGTAATGATTCATTGGGCATGTATGAGGTTTTGTATTGATGTGACCGAGTTGTAGTTCCCTTTGTTGGCTGGAGGTAAATTACCCCACTGTAGCTCTCCTGTTATAAAGATGGGACACTTCATTATTTTTGAACGAAGAAAACACATGGCTTCTTTGACACTTCCTAGATCAAATGACATTCTTAATCTTTTATATCACTATCAATTTGCCTAATTGTACTTATTTAATTCTGACTAAATTACCTTTCGTCTTTGCCATCTGTCCAAGTAGTGACAGCTGGGAAATAGAACTAATGTAGTCTTTTCCAAAAGAGTTTACTTGCTGTCTTTTGGTTATATACAGTATTAAGTCTTTACTTTCCACTTGATTTATTTCAAAATCAACCGAATAGTATATTTAGATTAATATATATATATAGCTATTCTTATTTAGAAATATGTTTAAAGCAAAATTCATTTAATCAGCAGACTAATGTTGAGAACCTAATGTGTGCTAAATGTTGTTTTCATTACCAAAATTATACATGTTTTTAAAATTTGTTTGTTAAAGCAGTCTAACTTATAGTAAGTCAATAAGAGTTGGTTTAGATATAATCATCTTTCAAGTAGAACTGTCCACTGTTTTTTCTTCACATGTCTAACACTGTCGCTTGGTGGTAGTGGAGCAATCTTATTTACCTAAGCAAATTTTAATTGCTTTAAAATCTTTTTCTTGAAGTTTACGAATTTTAAATTACCTTTACAGAATGATCTTACTCAAAAAAACTGAGATAACTTTGTTTGGGTATTTGGGATGTTTCTACAAAAGCTTCACACTCATGGGATTTTCATTGGTCTGTTAATATTTCCTGTGCTGTGGTGGTGCTATACTGGCTGACTGTGACCATTGATAATTAAATGTTTACATGTGAAATTCATTGTATTTTCAAAAAAATTAGTTGTCTTTTTTTCACATTGTGTTTAGTTGACCTACAAGTCTTCGCTAAATCACATACTTGATAGAAATAATTACCGAATTATTTCTAATTACTTAATTACCTAATTCACTTAAATTTGTGAAATTTAAGTTTTCGTTTCTCGTGTATAATGTCTGCACCACTCTGGAGAATTTTAAGGTTATTCGTAGCTATTTTGCCTTCTTCTCCTAAGATGTGTTTGCAGTTGCGTGTATGACCTCTGTTAGATAGTGGCTGTTTAGCATCATCAGCTCCTGTTTGGAAAACAGTATTTTCAAAGTTGGTGAAAGCCATGACTGGTAGGTTTTTGCCTAGCCAGTTACGCCTTTTAGTTATAAAACCATTAAATATCAGCAATACACAGATAGTTATTATTACCGTAGTGTATGGAAGAGAGGGAAGCAGTTCAGAATGGTTTAAATTGGATATTTTTATACTTCTTACCAACCAGAATTGCCACTGTTCTCCCTTAGATTTGCGAAGAAAATAGCTAACTCACATTTAACATCTTCCTTGGTTACTAAAGTCTCTATTACTTTCCTTTTGTTTCCCATAGAAAGATTATTATCGGGAATTTCTTATTTTTTTTTGCCCCGCTCCAGGAAACATCTTTGGGAGCATTTACTGAATTTTAGATGAGTAGGTTGAGAGTTCAGGGTTTCTGCATCATTTCCACAACTAGAATCAGAAAAGAGAAAAATATGGCCCTGTGTGCCCTAGTTTGGGCAGTAAACCACAACTAATTGCTAAACCACAACTCTCTTTCTACCCACAAGGAACTTTATAAATCCTATTGGTGGCATTTTTCTGGTCTTTTGAAGCCACAGTTAAATTTCAAATTTAAAAGCAAGCTTCACTTGCTCATTAAATATTTAGCCCGTCAGTATTCTAGGCAATGGTTAGCATATGCTGTTTTGCAAAAATCTGGGACCAAGTGGTCACCACAGAGCTAAATTGGTCCTTGGCTTTCAGTGATAGGCATAGGCCTAGAGGGTCCTGTGAGCTATGTAAACACTTCTGTAGCAGGGTGAAGAAAGAAGTGTAGATGAGGAATACAAATAACCAAAACTCAGGCTGTAGGCATAGAGTAGGTGTCATAAGTGGACACAGAAAATGTCTGAGATAAGAGGTCTAGAGACTCAGCTCTTTGTGCTGCTGGCGATGCCAGGAACCTGGGACAGTGGGTGGGAGGAGCATGTTTCCTTTGAGGCAAAGGGAGGTCAAGAGAGATGATTTTGATTTTGGATGTGCTGAGTTTTAGACGCCTATGGGAGAAGAAGATGTAAATATTTATTAAGAGTTAGAGAAATATGGGTCCTATAGAGATCAGGCGATGTTTAGGGCTAGAAATGCAGATTGGGAGTTCTAGTTATAGAAGGAATTGAGGGTGTCTATTTGCTGTATGTTCTTTCTCCTGTGAGCCTTGTTTGGCTTTAAACGAAAATAGTAATTGGGAAATTTTATGTTTATGCTTTTCCCACTTAGACATATGTGGCCAACATTCTGATTGCAGTGAACCCATACTTTGACATACCTAAAATATATTCTTCAGAAACGATAAAGTCGTACCAAGGAAAATCGCTTGGGACGAAGCCACCTCATGTCTTTGCAATTGGTAAGTAATTTAATTGTATCTTAATTTTCATTATACTTTATTTATTTTTTTTTTAATTTTTTTTTTATTTTTTGGGGGTACACCAGGTTCAATCATCTGTTTTTATACACATATCCCCGTATTCCCTTCCTTCCTTGACTTGATTATACTTTAAATTGTACAAATTTACTCAGTTTTTCTCTTGGACTAATAAAAGATAGCATGAATTGACTATGTACGTCAGAGGGCCTGCGTGCATTCTGGATGTATCACCCTGTTAGGAGCAGCTCTCTCACACAGGGTGGGGAGGAATACTTTGGCGGCCAACTCCCTGGGGCGGTTGTACCTCATTACCTTTGTTAAATGCCTGTGTCCTCTTAAGTGTGTCCACCCAGTTGAAAGTAGGTCATAATAAAAGCTGACCTAATGTTTTCTTTTGACACCATCTTAAAAGTGTCCTCGTTCCACAACAAGGGAGGAGGCCCTGGCCATCCGCCGTCACCCAGGTCATCACTTGTGAGCGCGTTACCTGGGCTAGAGAGGAGCTGTGAGAGCAGACGTCTTCCATGATGCGTCAGGGCTCTGTAAAACGTACAGGACTGACAGTTTTACGTGCTTCATATCTCTGGGGAATCCGTGTGGGAAGGCAGCAGCATCTGTGTTTGCCTATCTCAGGCTCTCTCTCATCTCGAAGCACTTTAGCTCTGAGGAGCAGGGATGCAGTTATTTGACAAGCATCCCCCGTAGCTGGTGGCTGCAAGTACAGAGATGTTAGCTAAGCCTTGGGATTCAGACATAACCAGCAGTTAAGTGATGACACGTTTTGGTTCTGGTTCTTAGTGCAATTAGTTTCTCTTTGGGCTTTCTCTTTGTACCTATGTTTTGGCCTAACCAGGCTTCACCTCCAGATTTGGCTGACTGTGTCTTGTGTGCTGCTAGGCAGAGTGAATGTATACACCAAGTCCAGTGCAGCTGCACGTTTACTTTTGGTTCTGTGATGCTCTGATGGGAGTTGGTATGTGTTCTGTCAGCTGGTGAAGTGGTGCAAAATCCTTAGAACCTGAATGTGAGCAAGCTCATCACTGGACAGAAGTTACATGTTTAACATGTAAATAAACTGGCTTTTATTTTTAGTTGTTTACTGCTAAAAAAAGTGTTTACAGTGATTCCACAGAAGTGGGTGGAACAGATTGCTGATGAGTTGGTCAAAGGGATGTGAATACTCTTGTGTGTAGTTTGCATTTGACCCTTAGAGTAAAAGCCATTTGTAGAGCCTTCTTCACTGGTATGGGTAGCACATGTCTGAGGTGAGAAATAGTTGCCTTACAGGGCTAAGTTTGTCAGGACCTGATTTTTAATTAAAATTGTTTTAATTTGAGGCCACTTTAATGGAGTTAAATTGTGCGCATCTTGTTTGTGGAGTCTTATAGACATTTTATAGTCTACATTGTTGGAGTATAATGAAGATAGTTAAAAATTGTGTATATAAATAATGGCAAATCTAAAAAATGTAAAGCAGTTGATTTTGCCTATTTTTGAAATGCTGAAAAATTCTACATGATTTAAATTGAATAGTAGTATATTAGAAAAAGACCACAGATTTATTGTGCAGTTATGTATTTTTTTTTTCCTCCAGCAGAAATTTTGGCTGCCAGATTTGTTAATTGGTAGCTCGTTACTTCATGCTTTTTTCTCTGGGGATGTCATTAGTTATGCATAGTAAGCATTTTTCATTTCTCTGCAGATCTGCTCTGGTATTAGGAAAAGCTGAGCCACAGCTCATAACATGGAGATATTCTAGTACAAACATGAGAGTTGTTTATTTGGATTACATATTACTTAGCTGTCAGGATAATTGGAGAGAACATTTAACGTATATACTTTTAGAGATGTTTTGAACACTTAAATGACTTTATTTAAAAACTTTGGTAAGTGTAAACACACATTTATAGTTTCTTTAGGCGCAAGTGCTTTTTGATAGTAAATGGACTTTCTGTCATTTGGAAAATTTGTATTTAATACACTATTCATCGCTAATGTGTTATTTTGACCCCAGCTGATAAGGCTTTTCGAGACATGAAGGTGCTCAAGATGAGTCAGTCTATCATTGTATCTGGAGAATCAGGAGCTGGCAAAACGGAAAATACAAAATTTGTTCTAAGGTGAGGAGTATTTAGCTGACCTAGTATATTTTGAACAGGTTGATTTTTTTTTTTAAATTGTGGTAAAAAATATCCAACATAAAATTTACCATCTTAATCATTTCTCAGCGTACAGTTCAGTAGTGCTAAGTATATTCATGTTGTGGTTCAGCCGATCTCCAGGACCTTTCATCTGGCGAAACTAAAACTCTGTACCCGTTAAACAACTCCCCGTTTCCCCCGACCCCAGCCCCTGGCAACCACCATTCTATTTCCTGCCTCTATGATTTTGACTACTCTAGGTACCTCATGTAAGTGAATCATGCACTTTTTGTTTTTCTGTGGCTGGCTTATCCCCCATAGCATGATGTCCTCGAGGTTCATCCACACTGTGGCACATGTCAGAATTTTCCTCCTTTTTAAGGCTGGGTAATACTCCCTCGTGTGTATATATCACATTTTGCTTACCCATTCATTCCTCAGTGGGCACATGGGTTGCTTCCATCTCTTGGCTCTTGTGAATGGTGTTGCCATGAACATGTCATGAGCAAAGAGTTACAGAGATCTCCTTGAGATTTGCACAGGTTGACTGAATACTCTTGCATGCTTTATGATGTAGTTTGACATGGCAGGTCCTGTCCCTTTATATGGAAGCTAAGCTGTAGATTGTTGAAATCTAGCTCTGACGTGTTATGCTCATGAGGATTCTGGAGGAGACCAATGCTGGTTAGGCAAAGGGAAATCTTGGAATGTTCCTTCAAAATCCAACCTTTACATTCTGTTCTCAGTATTCCTGCCATTAGAGTGGTTGAAACCATTTTTTTTACCTTAAGTTTACCTTCTTATTTCTGCCTCCCCACAACCCTCCTCCCAGTGTCAAAGATGAATATTTCTGTGTGCAGTTGTGTGGCATATTTAAAACCAAACAGTTGGTTAAAATCAGAATATTCCCCAAGGGTTTTAAAAAATAATGCTGATTTAGATGTTAAAGGCCATCCAAATAGAATTTTAAATGTTTAAAAAGCTGTAACAGAATAGTAGTTGCATTTAAATATAAATCTGTAATTTTTAAATGAGCCATTCCAGTGCATGATCCAGGTTTAAATTTCAAATGTAATAAGTAATATTAAAATTAGAAACATAATGCATGCAATATCATTCTCATCTAACATTTTTTTAATCCTGTATTTTAAACAGATATCTGACTGAATCCTATGGAACTGGTCAAGACATTGATGACAGAATTGTTGAAGGTATTGTTAAGTTTTAAAATTCTTATTTTCCATTGTTAGATATGTACCAAAATTAACTTAGAAGAATCCTCCTTGAGTGGCCTGGAGTGTTCTCCAGGAGATCCAGAAGACTCTCCCATCTTCTGCACGTCTTTGCTCAGATGTTATCTTCTCATGTAACTTAATGTCTGTTGCCTTCCTCCGACCCCATGTACATGCTAAGAGGACAGGGATTTTACATATTCCGGACCCCTGGAATGATGCCTGATACAAAGCATATGCTCCGTAAATATCTGTTGGATGAATGAAAGGAATACGGGAAGCCCTCCTGCCTCCTGTTTGTTTTGCTGACCTTGTTTTTGTGAGGGAGAAAGGGAGAGGGTTATTTGGAATTGAGGTGCTGGGGGGGTGGAATCATTGTAAGGAAAGAGTACACTTGGAAAGCACGAGCCTGTAAATTGACTTCCTTAGGCTGTCAGTGCTTGCACACCCCGCAGACAGTCTTCTCATACCCGTTCTGCCCAGGCTGCCGTCACACTGAGTCTGCAGCACGCTCCTGCAGCACAGGTTCCTCTCTGGTCTCCCCTCTTACAGTTTTGCCGCCCTTTAACCTGTTCTCTGTGTGAAAGTTGAAACATCTCTTTTGCTGTCAGCTCTTTGCTGACGTCATATTTCTCTCAAGCCTAAAGCCCCCAATTCATATCTTCACCGATAGTGCTCCGTGTGGCCTGCCCATGCCTCCTGTGGCCTCACTGACTTGTTCCTCCGCATCCTTATGCTTTAGTCACATTGGTCTCCTTGTAGTTCTTTGAGGTGTTTCAGGCCTCTGTGGACACTCCAGTAAGTATCTAATAATGAGGATGATATTGATGTGGGTGGGATGTATTAGGCGTCGTCTGATTGGCTTAAAATCTGTGACCTAACTGAAATCTCCACAAAATATGAGGTAGGTACTATTTTATCCCTGCTTCACAGGTGAGAAACTAAGGTAGAAAGAGTTTAAGTAACTTTCTGAAGAGTAAATAGCTCATCAGTTGTGGAAAGGGGACATAAACCCAGGCATCTTAACTACATGCTCTACTGAGTGCATATTTTAATAGTCTTGATATTTTAAAGAAAAATTCGAGTTGAACAAAAACTTGTCAGGGCCTTCTGTGTTCATGCATTTTGCTATATCATGGCAGGCAAATATTACGTACAGTTTTTCACAATTATGTAAAATATTCATGTAGATGAATATAAATTTGACTCCAGTAAAACATTTTTAAAGTTTGCATCAGTAAGGTTTTTCATATTTCTTGGTAAAAATAATTTTCTAATGTTACCTACTGGTCTCACTGTGGTCCTGTGACACACCTGGGTATAGTCACAGTAAAGTACCTTACTTTAGTGAGGGAATTGCACTTTAAAATTGAATAAATAAGTAAAAAACAAATTATGCGTTAATTTAATAAAATACTAATTCATATTCTAACTTGTTTACTTGGGGTACAGATCTGCTTGTGTATCGGATATAAACCTGGTCCCTCCCATGAGAACGCACCGTGTGGTGGGTAGTGTGCCGTAGTTGAGGAAAGCTGGAAAGTGTTATTCCACATGTCTCTGCAGCGTCTCACCGGAGAGTAGTTCACGTTAACTGGCAGGACGATAGAAGTCTTTAGGTGGGATACATGCTAGTGTTGCTGTTAGTTTTCATACTTTCTTATTTTAGCAAGTGAAACAAGCTGGGAGTGATCTTTCAAAGGGCTTGGAGACTAGTTAAGTCTTCTACAGTGGGTAGCATAAGAGAAATGGGCTTTAAAGAGTTCCTAAGACATATTCTAGCAATAAGCATTTGAAGGAGTTTATGAGGTTGTTGAAGGAATATGTGAGTAAGATTGACGCTGATATGTTATGTTTATAGTTGAGACTCTGGTGAGTGTAAGAATAGTCTCTGGGAACTCTTTTCCAGTCAGAGAGAGAGAGGATGTGTGAGATTATAAAACGAAGACAGTTAAAATTTTACAGTTTGTTCACGGGGATTTCGAAAACTATTGTCCTGAGAACCTTTTGCAGGTCATTCTGTAAAATCCACTTTGTTGGATTTTGTTGGATGTGCATGTGAAAATGTTAAATCTGGAGGTTTTATGAATATATATTTTAAAAAGTAAGTCAACTGATAACTTCTCGCCTGTATTTTGTCCCAGGATGCTTGCTGTTTTCTTTACTATAATCACTGCTCTTGTAGGGCTGATGTGAAAACCATAAAATTTTTAGGGAGTAATTTTAAAAATTGAGTTATAAATTTTGTAACCTAGTGACTTTTAAAATTTAGTCTTTCTCATAACGTATTTTTTAAAAATAAATTTTGAGTAAATGTTCCATCTCTTGCACTTTAATGGGGCCTGAACATAGTGCTAATCAATAAACGTTTGTGAGATTTGATGTTACAAGTGAATTCATTCATGTTAATGTTTTTGAGAATATTTTCGTAGTTATACGTATTTATTAATAAATGGAAACATACTATGTATGTTGCTTTGTAATTTTCGTTCATGCTAACTTTCTGATGGAGTATTTTCATTTGTTTTTAATAGCTAACCCACTCTTGGAAGCTTTTGGAAATGCGAAGACTGTTCGCAACAATAATAGCAGTCGATTTGGGAAGTTTGTAGAAATACATTTCAATGAAAAGGTAAGAGAGAGTGATTCTCAGGATAATATGTTTGGGGAGTGTTTTTGGATAAATACAAGGGTCTTGATAGAAGTGGTGCTGTACTTGAACTCACGGCAAATATATCTAAATTTTCTTCTTTTACTTTTAGACAGTTGTTATTGTTCACTGTAATCTCTATAAATACTATAAACTTACCTTTAGTTATCTGTTTTTCCCTTTATTTGATAAATTACAACCTCTTTGATAGACGGATGGTTATTAGAAAAGATAATTTAACATTGGTAGGTTATACTTTAAGACTTTAAATGCAAAAACGTGATTTCTCTCTGTTTTGTTTTTTAGAGTTCAGTCGTTGGTGGATTTGTTTCACATTATCTTCTAGAGAAATCTAGGATCTGCGTTCAAGGCAAAGAGGAAAGGAATTATCATATCTTTTATAGGTTGTGTGCTGGTGCTTCTGAAGATGTTAGGGAAAGACTTCATTTGAGCTCCCCAGATAATTTTCGGGTAGGTTGGATGAAAAGAAATTTCATACAATTTTTGCAAATTGAATTGCCTTCTATTCTGAAACTTATTTCAGTGGATTTTGATGTCTAGTTGCATATAACTTAAATTCAGTCTAATGTCATAGAATGACTTCTGTACTAAGTAGATCTGTATTGAGATTTACTGCTGAGTTTATAACACTAATGAAGAGGCACGTAATGGGATAGGTAAAAGAATAGATGCTAAACCCCTTAAACTCAATAAGACTTTTTTATAATAGTTCTGTAATGCTAGCTTTAATGTAACGTTTGACTTATTTGTAAAAAAAAAGTTTGACCACTGAATTAATATTAATAAAGGACTCCTACTTGTCTTCCTTAATTCAGTTCGACAAATATTTATTCCTTACGCATTGGGTACCAGGCATTGTGTCAGAGTTAAAAAGATAAATGAGACACAGTTCCTGCTTCTGAGCAACTTAGAAATTGGTGGGAAACACACACACACACACACACACACACACACACACAAACAGTCTGGCTGACATGTCAAATGTAAGTGAGAGAGATGCAGAGGATGCTGGTGATTTTGGAAAAACTTTATTGGAACAGTTGATGCTTGATCAGAATCCTGAAGGATTTTCAAGTGTTAACTGGAGAAGGAAACATGCAGAGGGTATTCCTGGTAGATGCAAAAAGATGAACAAAGAAAGGCAGGAAATACCTTTAAATGGTAGGACAGGAAGGGGTGGGAGGTGAGGCTCGGGAGTTTGGTCTTCTGTGGTAAGTAAGGAGCTGTTGAAGGGCATTAAGTAGGAAGTTGGATATTGGGTCGGTACTTACCTCCGGCTTTCATATGGAAGATAGCCTTAAGGCGGTAGAGGAGGGGATGGGTAGAAATTGCAGCCGTGGGTAAATGGGTTGGGATCCTGTGGCTCTAGGTAAATGGGTTGGGATCCTGCGGCTCTAGGTGATGTAGCAGTTACTCAGTGCTTGAATTTGGTTTAGCGATGGCAGGGTTACAGAGGAGGGGATATGTGAAATAAGAGGAGGTAAAGTTGACAGGACTTGGAGACTGAATTAGGTAAGGAGAAGGAGGAGTCTGGAATAATTTTCCAAAATTTGATTAGAGTAACTGGGTGGCTGTAAATACCATGTTGGGGCCAGATGGAAGATTTGTGATATGTAGGTTGAGTCCCGTTTTGGAGCCCATGGACCATCTGGGTGGAGCTGTTTAGAAGACTGTTGGGTAGACTAAGATCAGGCCAGTGCTGCAGGCACAGGCTTGGAAGATGTCAGCACCCTGGTGGTAGTTAGAATTGTGACAGTGGGTAATTGAGATTGTCCAGAGAGATTGCATAATGTAGAAAAGCACGTGCCAGGATCCAAGCTCTGGAGTTGAAGAGGATGAGCAGGTGAAGAGTTGCCTAGGAAAGAAAGCACAGGTGGAGTTGTGAGCAAAGGACAAGGAAATCAGGAGTGCCAAGGATCACAAGGCAATATTGAGTTTCAGGAAGTGGTGACTGGGGTGGTTAGTGTAATTTACAAATTCTCAGCTAGAAAATAGTGTCTCTGTGTGGGATATGGGAACAGGGGATGCGGGTAGGAAACGCAGTTCGTATAGTGTTCTCTAGGTGATTCTCATAGTCGTCTTTGGCCAGGAGTCTTCCATTTGAGAATCATGACACACATTTATATATATATATATATTAAGCTCTTTATTGGAATATAATTGCTTTACACTCTTGCACTAGTTTTTGAGGTACACCAAAGTGAATCAGCTGTATTTATACATATATCCCCATATCCCCTCCCTCCTGCGACTCCCTCCCATGCTCCCTGTCCTGACCCTCTAAGGGATCACCCATCATCGAGTTGTTATACAGCAACTTCCCACTAGCTATTTTACAGTTGGTACACACATTTATATTTAATTATTGTTCTGTGTGTGTGTGTTTGTGTTTGCAGCCTGGCTTCTCTTTATTACTTCAGTCAATTTCTTTTAATGTATATTTGGAAATTTAAAAGCTCTGTGGTTTTAAAATGCTTTGTAACTGCATCTATTTGTATAATTCTAAAATGTTTAACCTTCTATAGAACTCACCAAATTAATTTGGGATTTGAAGTTAGTTGCCTGCATTATCTTCATGACAGCAGAAGAGGCATTTCTCTACAATGATTTTTAGAAAAGAAATATAAATTAATATGAATCATATGAAACTTAATGATGTGGCTTTGTTGACACTGAGTTAATGACAAAGTGATGTGACTATTCTTGTCTTAATATAGCATTTCTTTCTCCCTGGGAGTTTGGGACTGTAGTTTCTGTCTCAGGATGTACAGCCTTTCTAGGCACAAGGGCAGCCATCCTAAGAGGGCAGCCACTGAAGTGCCTTATCAGGTCAGAGAGTTTCCTGTCTCTGTGGCGTGAGCCTGGGAGGCATGATTTCCTTTTACAAGGGAGTCCTGTTGGTGATAAGAGGAAATTAGTGGAATAGCATTACCTTTTACCGAAAAACATCTGGCATCTTGGAGATTCCTCTCAGACAGGCATGTTACGCACACCTCTGTATCCCTTCCCCCAAATGATTCTGCTTCAGAGTGACTTAAAAGCACGTTGGTCATTTCATCAGGTTTTTCTCTGGTTTGGTTTAGGCCTCCAGTTATAACTCAGGGATAAGGTTGTAAAGACAAAAGAGAAACTCTACAGTAGGATGAGCACTTCCCCCCCAAATTTTTTTGCTCACTACTCTATCCAAATTAGTATGTAAAAAATTGTAGAAATATATCTGTTTGAAAACACCCATATTAACTACATATGTATTTTAGAAAATAAAAGGTTTAAAATGCTTGCATTATTCAAAATTTTGAAATATTTTTGCACATTTTCCATAGACATGTTCATTATAGTCATGCAGGGATCCTTGAATGTAAATAAAGCTTGGATATAATGAGAATTGGTGAAAGAAAAGTTCTAGCTTTCTAGTTACAGAAAAGTTAGAAGAAACAAGTATTATTCTTAGGTTTTAATATGAAGCCCATCTGTCCAAAAGCCAATTATTTGATAAAACAGTTCGGATGGGTGGTTGAAACTCTTGCTAGCAAAGAAAACTTTTGTTTTGGCTCCATATAGGGAAGCTTTTATTATCCTACTAAATAAAAGAGCTCTGTTTTGGAATAGTCAATTGAAAATGCTTACCAGTATTATCCCCTCTCCTTTCTGTTTTATTCTTTCCCCCAAGATTCTAGGCGACAAAGAAAACGTCATTGCATATTATTTTCTGGTTTTAACTATATTTTAATATTTCACTATAATGGGAGATACATGCATTGATCATCTAAAGGAGTAGTTTATCCCCAAATCATTCAGAATTTAGTGTAAATTTTTTCCTGGTATCTATGTAATATGTTATATTTAATCTTGGAATTCATGCCATGGGACAGTGGAATCTTAATGATCTGATTTAAGAAAAGCTGAGATGTTTAAAAAAGATTCTCATCCTGTTCCCTGTACACTTCTTTCCTGAGCGACCCCCACCCCCTAAATGTGGGTAATATATTCTCTTCGAGACCGATATATTTTCTTCTCAGCTGCCTCCCTTGTTCTGTGTTTTCAAAGCACTTAGCCTTTATTTTTATTTTTTTCTTCAGATCTTTATTGGAGTATAATTTACAGTGTTTTGCCAGTGTCTGCTGTACAACAAAGTGAATCAGCTGTATTTATACGTATATCCCCATATCCCCTCCCTCCTGAGCCTCCCTCCCACCCTCCCTATCCTAGACCCTCCCCTCTAGATCATCACCAAGCATCGAGTTGATCTCCCTATGTTATGCAGCAGCTTCCCGCTAGCCATCTATTTTACATTTGATAGTGTGTATATGTCAGTGCTACTCTCAAAGCACTTAGCCCTTAAAGGCTTCTGGGCAGGAAAGTAAATCATTGATAGAAACTGAAATTGTTATTTGAATACCCGTGGAGGTTCATGAAGCAAGTGTTGTAATTTATGTGCAGCTAGTGTTAACTGTCAGCCCCTATGGAGGGCATGTTTTGCAGGACTGATTGTAAAAATCAGAAATTAAAAAACTCAAGAATATTATTTGTTAATCAGGATTTAAAATATTACTCAAATTATTAAACCACAGTGTAGGTCCTTATTTGGGACTTTTTACATATTTAGTTCGTATTTTATGAACTATATTTTTAATAAGGTTTAACACTGAGAAAATTTAAAATTGCTACCTTTTAAAAATAGGAAAGCTTTATGGTATTGGTTTTTATATTAATCATTTAATTTAATCTACTTTCAGGTTAGGATTTTCACGATCCCTGGTGTGATTAGTAGGAGTAAAATGTTTATGATATATAGAAATATTAATTTTAATTGAGAGATTAAATGATACGTAGGTTATGTTTAGGAATTCTTTTTGATAAGTTGTGTTTTCCTTTGTATTATTTTCCTGTGGACCATATTTGTTTAATTATATTTTACATTTCTTTGTCGTAGTATCTAAACCGAGGCTGCACTAGATACTTCGCTAACAAAGAAACTGACAAACAGATTTTACAGAACCGAAAAAGTCCTGAGGTAAAGTAGACTTTTTAAAAAAAATTATAATCTTTAATACAAAAAATTGTGCTGAAAGATATATTCTATTTTTTTTTTTTTTTTGAGCCCAGGTCAGATTTCTTACTTAAGGCTTATACTTAAAAAACCTAAATACTCATCCACGCCTCTCTCACCGTGAAGTACTTTATACCTCTTTTGGTATCTGTAGAAGCTGCAGGTTCTGGGTCTTCTTGGTGGGATCTCAATGCACTGTTCTCCTCTTGTCATTTTTCTCAGCGTGAGGGTATCAAATTGCTTAAGAATTATCCTTTGCTGACATTTTTGAAACTTACTCTCATATTACCTATTTGGGATTAAGTATAAAATATATCCTTTATAATTTATTGTCTACATCAAGGCTGAAGTAAGCTTTGATGTAGATAATAGAGTGAGCATTCTTGTGAACTAATGCTTATGTATTATTGTAATATTTCTCTTTAAAACATCATGTGTAATATATTATGAAAAGTTTTATGTATAGGTCTTACTAAATTATTGTATTTCTAAGAGTAATTAGATATAATTATACCATTAAGTATTATTTTAGAAACATTTAAGTCCTTGATCTAAAAATCTACTACAACCCTTATAAATTTTCATATGCAATGTTTAAGTAATAAGTGGTATTAAGTTGTATCTACTCAGGGAGCTTAAATTATGAAATATTAAGTCAGGGTTAATTATAGGGAGTAGTTCATATTATCTTTATTAATTTTATTAAAAGATTTATATTGAGTATTTAATTGAACAAAGTTTTATTATACTCAGTTTTTAATGCCCCCCCCCCCGCATTTGTGAGTCAGATGTTTTTGACTCCTTTCAAAATGGTGAGGTCAATTATATCTTTAGTATATTCATAGAAAAGAACAGAAAGCAAATAAAAAGCCCCATTATTTTGAATTCTAAGCAGATGAGTCTGCAGTTAATTTTTGTTTAAGTTGACATTTTATTTATCATTTTGGACACAGATGTCTGAATTATAAAATTGTAAACTTTATGTTTACAATCCATGGTTGGAAATTTAAGACGTGACATTAATATTTATTGTGGTGTCTTCCTTTGTCATGGTAATCCATATTTTTATAAGACATCGAGATACAGAAATTACATTATTTCCACTAAGATAATGGGGACATTTCCTGATGGGATATTGCAGCTATCTCAAAGGAAAAAATACATGCATATATAAATTTGATCTTTTGTCATGGAGAACACTGAGTGAAGAGGAAAGAAACACTGGATTTTACTCTCCGAAGAGTAGCACTCTGTGCTTTCCTAAGAAGAAAATGTATGCTTTCTGATTCTGGAGTCAGCATACTTTGTTAGGAATCTTATTCATATTATTGAGTTTATATATAAAAATATATAAATGAATAATGTATTTAATATGTTTAAATTACTTTTTATTGTCTTCTTTATCAGGAGGATGAGGTGATCATTTTGACTATTTAGAATCCTCTGCCTAGTTCCTTTGGAGTGTCTTTAAGCTGCGTGTAACTTTGAGGAGAATGCAGTATTTTTAGTCTGCCGTGATAGCAATATAGTCATTGATATATGATCAGAAAGTTTTTAAATGAAGTAACCATTCAATCGTAAGACTAAAAATTCTGCATGATATGTATTTTCTTTTAAATTTGGCTGCATGTGATTATTTTCTTTGCTTCTAAGAATAAAATTAAATTTCTTTGCACATTTTCCAGAAATTTCACAGATGCATAATTAAACATTTTAAAGACTTCTGTGGAAAGGCAATTACAACTTCAGCTGGAGGCAATTGGCAACCTGGAGAAAAAAAAAAAAGACATCTCCTAGGGATGTCTTTAATGGCCAATTAATTCTGATGCTGTTACCTAATATTAGTTTTACTTATTCATTCTCAAGTTCTGGAAAATTGCTAGTCCAGTCTTTTTGTGTCTGTAACTTTTTTTTTTCCTCCTTCTAGTTTCTGCAGGGCTGACTTTTCTTCTTCCTTTTTCTGAGTTTGTTATAGTTTCCAGTAAATGAATACATTATATGCAAATTCTTTAAGGAGAGAAAGCAAATTTTCATTTTTTGCTGAAATGCTTTCAGTCATTGCATAAATTTTTAGCGTAAGCATAATGCTTACTAATATACTGTACCGCATAATACTTATACAGAAAGGCTTAAAAATTCATTCCCAGGCCATGAAAATTGTTGTTAGCCTGTCTACTCTTCACTGCTGTTGAATATTGGTGCAGTTGATGGCAGTTAACCTGAAGGAGTATAATTCTAAGCGTAAGATTTATAATTTTATTACAATTTTTTAAAACCTCAGTTCTTTTTGACCTGTGGTTTCATGTTGATTTGTTTCAACCACTGATATTCCCTTCATTTTCACTCAGTTAATATTTTTATATAATATCCTAGCTTTAGTTAAAATTGTAATTAAATTGGAAAATATCATCTCATTCCATTTTTCATTGAAATTTTTATTGAGATAGTTGTAGATTCACGTCATTGAAAGAAATTACACATAGATCCTGTGTACCCTTTGGCCAGTCATTCAGTTTTTGAATGTGTTGAAATACTAAAGTTTTCTCATAGACACATTTTATTTTTGCATGTTATATAGTACATTACTAGATCCTGTGTAGTTGTGTTAGTGTACGTAAATAACGTAAACAGCAGTTAACTGACGTCTTCTTGTTTTGTAGTATCTTAAGGCAGGTTCTTTGAAAGATCCTTTGTTAGATGACCATGGAGATTTTATTAGAATGTGCACAGCCATGAAGAAGATTGGTTTGGATGATGAAGAAAAGCTTGATCTATTCCGGGTAGTGGCTGGTGTCCTGCACCTTGGAAATATTGATTTTGAGGAAGCTGGCAGCACTTCAGGTTTTTTCTTCTTCTTCTCCTCTTCTTTTTTTTTTTTTTTTTTGGTGGTCTTTTGTTTTATTTTAAAAGAAGTAAAATTAGAAGTTCTGTCATTTAATTGTCATAGGTAAATCGACTCTGTGCAGGTTTGTTAATACCATGATATTTCTAGAATATACTATGTTAGATGGTGAATCTTGCAAGTGAAGGATGCTGCATTATTGGTTATTATGAGCTTCTGTTTTGAACAAAATCAGTGATACTGATGAGGAATGAACTCATTTTATGAAGGATAAGTGACTCTGACTGCCAGGGTCATGTTTGGTTAAGCTTTCCAGCTTTTCCAGTAAGTGAGCAGAGTAATTCTCTACCATCTGTTAAGGTATTTTGACATTCTTCTGGTTCATTGATTTAAACTTGGATCAGTTAATTAGGATAATTGAATACATAAAAGCCCCTATACTTTATTACTGGGAAATGAAAATAGGTTAAATGTTATACAAATTGAAAAGACCGTTGAAATGCTTGCATGATAGTAACATTTGTACTCTAGCGTTTCAGTTTCTGTATAAATAGTAAAACTTTTTATATAATTTTAAGTTTGATTGATGAATGTGGGATTGGCACACTATGGCTCTTGGTCACATCTGACCAGCTGCCTGATTTTGTAAATAAAGTGTTGTTAGAACACAGCTACACAGATTCATTTATGTCTTGTCTAAGCCAGCTTTCGTGCTGCAGTGGCAAAGTTGGGTAGTTGTGGCAGAGACTGTATGGCCAGCAAAGCCTGAAACCTCATGCGTTAGAAAAAAAGATTGTTGACTCCTGCATACATACGTTGTTTAAAAATCTTATAGTAAGGAGTTTAAAAAAAAATCAAAAGCGCTGTTTAATATAGTAGTCAGTAACATGGGCTTTAGTGTCAGATCCCAGAAGCTCTGTTGGGTTTTTCACTTGTAAAATAATGAAGAAATAATCTGTGAGAAGTGTTTTTAAAGTGTAGTTACCTGACAATAGTTTGCATATAAGGAAGGAGCACAAGAGGAAGCAAAAAGAACATTAAAAAAAAATGTGTCTCTGGAATTCCCTGGCAGTCCAGTGGTTAGAACTTGGTGCTTTCACTGCCTGGGCCTGGTTTGATCCCTGGTCAGGGAACGAAGATCCCACAAGCTGCGAGGTGTGTCCAGAAAAAAAAGTCTGCTGTGCTCAAGACCTTTCATGTACTGGGTTTCATCATAAACATCATAATCATAACCTGAACCTAATAAAGATAATGAGGTAGGGTGTATTATCTCCATTTTACAGGAGTAGGACCTGGGCAGAAGTTTAAGTAATACGGTCATCAGTGGCCTTGGAGGTGTGAGAGCCAGTTCAACTCATGTCTGACTAACTCAGGAACTTGTGATGACTGCCCCTCATTGCCCATTGTCTCTGAACCTTCCGAGCAGATGGCAGTCGACAGGCTGAATGGCTTTTAGACTGAGTGTCTGCGGTGCTGGGATGTCAGCATCAGGTGTGGCAGAGTGTGGTGTGTAAGAGCTTGTGCTCTTGGGCCAGGCTCTTTGCCGTGTATTACCTGCTCTTGTGATGTTGGGCCAGGAACTTAACCTCTCTGTGTTTTGGTGTCCTCACCTGTAAACTGGGAATAGTAACAGGCCCTGCCTTACGTTATAAAGAGGAATAAATGAGTTAAAAATTTGTAGAATGATGCAAATACATATGTAATCACTGTAAGTGATATAACAGATAAGTAATCACTGTATTTAACAAATAAGTAAAAAAAAAAAATACGGATTACTATCAGTTTAAAAAAACAAAAAACAAAAAGAAAAACCAAGCACAATCAAGTATGTTCTTAGTATGCATTAAAAAATGTAATGAATGTTAGAATACATTTTCGTTGGTTTTGTAGCATCCTTATATGTGAGAGTTCTAAGTAATATCCAAAAAGTTTAGAGTAATTAATGCACAGTTTGGACATACTGTTAGAAGTGGTAGGTTATTTTCACACCGCTCGTGTTAGTACCATGTGGTAGAACACAGAGGTGTACACAGAGGATCTTACATGTGGCATGATCTAGTTAGTTGAAAAGCACTTAAATGGTCAAAAGACACATAGCAGATATTCACATTACCTGTTATTTTTCTTCTCAAACTTCTCTCTGTTGAAGGGAAGATGAGCAGAAAGCAGAGCAAATTGGAATGGGGCAGTGAATCAACAGAATTAATAAACTAGGCTATTTTTATTTTAATAGCTAAGGTTTTATTATATTAATCTTCATCCTTATGATCTTTCCTATAGATTCAGATGGTTTCTTTCTAATTAGAATTGATTTTTCCTGCCCTAGAGAGCTCAGTTTTGACATGACCTTGCAATCTGAAAAAGCTCTGGATATTTTTGTAATTATTTTATCAGAAAATTTTTCTTCAGTAAATGTTTAGACAGCTCCCACTGCTATTTAAAAGTTTTTGCGTGGTGGAAATGCAAAAAATACCTATTGGGACTTCTATGTTTTTAAAATTCCACATAACAAAAATATATATTATTAAAACAACAAATGTAAAAAATGTTCAGAGACATTCTTTTTTGGAAGAGGAGTGACATGAAAAGCCTTACATTATTTTATAGTATTTTACCTTTTGGAAAGTTTCAAAATAAATTTTTTAATGTTAGCCTTATGTAATTCCTGAAAGTAAGAAACTTTGCAAAATTGTAAAAAAAGAGAAGTATTTAAATGAATTAATCAGTTATTGGTGGTCAGTTTTTTTAGTTCTGTAATTTTAGTTAATGTGTGTGTGTGTGTACGAACTAGAAATTAGTAGTAATCTTATTGTCATAGAATTAAAGGTTTAATATATCTTCTAAGTTTTCCTCTCCCCTTATTCTTTTTTTCAACTTTATTGAAATATAATTCATATTGAGTTGTGCAACAATCACTATAATCAGTTTTAGGACATTTTCATCACTCCAGAAGAAACCCCATACCCTTCATCAGTTACCCACCCCCTCCAATTCCCTCCCAAACCCCTAGCCTTAGGCAGTCACTGTTCTACTTTGTCTTTATCAGTTTGCCTATTGTGGGCATTTCATATAAATGGAATCATATAATATGTGCTCTTTTGTGACTGGTTTTTTTCACTTAGCATAATGTTCTCAAGGTTCATCCATGTTTTAATGTGTCAGTACATCATTTCTTTTTACTGCTGAATAATATTCCATTGTATGGACATACCACATTTCATTTATCCATTTGTCATTTGATGAACTTTTAGGTTGCTTCCACCTTTGGCTATTATGAGTAATGCTGCTATAAACATTCATGTGCAGGTTTTTGTGTGGACATATGTTTTCATTTCTCTTGGGTGTATGCCCAGGAGTGCAGTTGCTGAGTTGTATGGTAATTCCATATTTAACCTTTTGAGGAACTGACTTTCAAAGTAAGTGAATCATTTTACATTCTCACCATCCTAGTGTGTGCAAAATGCTACCTCATTGTGGTTTTTATTTGCATTTTCCCGTTGGCTGATGATGTTGAGCATCTTTTCATGACTTTATTGGCCATTTGTGTATCTTTTTTTTTTGAGAAATGACTACTTACATTCTTTACTCCCTTACTAAGTGGATTGCCTTTTTATTATTGAGTTGTAAGAGTTTTTTAATATGTTCTAAATACAAGTTCTTTTTAAGATATACAATTTGCAAATACACTCATTTAATATATTCTCTGTTTTAATTTTTGGATAGTGTTCTTTGAAGCACAAAAGTTTTTTTTTTTCTTGATGAAATCCAGTTTGTCTGTTTTTTCTTTTGTTGCTTATGGTGCCATATCTAGGAAACCATTACCTAGTCCAAGATCACAAGGATTCATGTCTGTATTCTTCTAAGAGTTTAACAGTGTTAGCTCGTACCTTTAGGTCTTTGATTTTGAGTTAATTTCTGTGTATGGTATAAAGTAGAGGTCCAGCTTTATTCTTGTGTATGTGGATGTCCAGTTGTCCAGTGCCATTTGTTTGAAAAGCTCTTCTTTCCCCATTCAGTTCTCTTGACTTCCCCTTATTCGTATAAGATCTCATGGTCTATTTCTCCTGAAACCAATTTATTAAATAGTTTATTAATTTGTGATGATAAATTTCTCATTATGATTTCACATGTTCTTTGTAATTTTGAAATTAGTCTTAAAATGAAACATTTATAGACACTAAACCATAAAAATAATAAAATATTTATTATTTTTAATAGTAGTAATAAGATAATTATAGGTACCTTCATATAGTGCTTATTATGTATCAGACACTATTCCAGGCACTTCAGATATGTAACCTTATTAATCTTCCTAACAACCTTGTTAGTTTGGTACAGTTATTATCCTCATTATATGGGTGAGGAAACTGAGCACAGCGAGAATAAGTAACTTGTTCAAGGCCTGGCGTCTAAGCACTGTTGTGTTCTGTCTTTGTAGAAGAAGCTTTTTAAAACAGCCTCCATAAAAAGAAATCTATAGATGTGACGTAGAGGAAATAGCCGTGGCCTCCTCACCCTCTTCCTTTGTCCCCAAGCCTCAGGAGCCCACGCACGTATGCACGTACACCCATACACGTAGACAAACGTCCACACCCACACTGACCTACTACAGCGCCTTACAACATTGACCACTGGAATTACTCCTTGACGTTTTCTGCAGGCATGTGATTTTAGTGATAAGGCACTCCGTTATTCCAGAGACTTATTGTAATATATTAACAAAGATTGTAATCTATCGTTAGTATGTTTCGCTTGCAGGATCATAAAAAATGAAACCGTGAAGGGTTAAAGTTGAGTGGGCTGAAAGGATTGTATCATGGGCTGCCCTGAGTGAGGGTCTCCAACTGACCTTGGCAGTGTGAGTGTCTGACAAGGGTGGGGAATAAGCCAGGTGAAGTTAAAAGTCACAACTAAACCTTGTCTAGTCCACAATGTTATGTAAGTGAGGTGTACTTCTAGGAAATACATCTTGAAAATCTGGTGTTTATTAATTTCAAATTAAAATGTTTTCATTAGGTGGTTGTAATCTGAAGAATAAATCTACTCAGTCATTGGAATATTGTGCTGAATTACTGGGTTTGGATCAAGATGATCTTCGTGTAAGTTTAACTACAAGAGTCATGCTAACAACAGCAGGGGGCACCAAAGGAACAGTGATAAAGTAAGTTCCTCAACTCCTGCTCTGTAAAAACCCAGCCTTGTGGGGAAAAAAGCCCGATCCTCTGTCGCTTGCTAAATAAGGTGGACAGTAAGCTCTAGTGGCCTATTTCAAAAAATTTTCAACAAATTAAAAAAATAAGAATTAAAAAAAAATTTCAGCCGCTCAGAAAATCTGGTAACTCTTACTTTGGGAAATATTAGCAAGGTATGTTTAGCCTGATTCTTTGCTAAGCTAATTACAAATTATTCTTATGAAGAAAATCTCGGTGAGGAGGATGTATTGTAGTGCCCTACAGTTGCATGGTTCCTTAGAGATATTTCTGGAGTCCAAGGGAAAGCTGGTAAAAGCACAGGTGGGTGGTCCTCAGCTGTCATTTCCTCCATTTCCCGTGTGTTCCAAAGCAGTTCTTTTTTGTGTCTTATGTATGGAGTGTCCACATAAGAGTCCCTTCAGGAAAGGGTTCTGTTGCAAAAAATATAAGTTGGAAAACCACTGTTTAGCAGGCATTCAAGTATTGGTCTGACCTGAATGACTTTAAAGGTTACTTTCCCAATTTTGGTAATTTTTTCTGATGTTCCCATAGTGCTTCATGCTTTATGACAGCATGTAGCACAGTGTTTGGAAATTCTTTTCTGTGGCAGCCTCTCTTCACCGGACTGTGTGTGTCTCCATCTGCAACGTCTAACACTGTTATACCATGTAGTTACTTAAATGAAAGAGTAAATGTTGGACAGTTTGGATTTTAAGGTGTCAGCATTTTTTTCCCTAAACAGTGTTAACCAAATTACTGACCTTTAAAGTTATCTTGAATTAAACACGATTTTGTTTGCATTTAAGAATGTCACATGGAAGGTTATTCCTCTGAATAATTTTTTTTTTATGTATTCGGCATGTACAATGAGGTATAAATTAAGGTTAAAAAGATGTTTTGAGTCTAATAATAATATATTTTTAATCTAATTATATTGTAAGTGATTTTCTTGTAGTGTTCTACTTAGCCCCATTTACATCTATTCACGAATGACATTTTGTAACTATTTATTTTGTTCTTCAGTGAACACATACTTAGTTCTTGGAAATTGTACTTAGTTCTTGGGAATGTGGCATTATTTCCACAACATATTACTATGAAGAATTTCCATTGGTATGGTCTTCTTTTACAGGGTACCCCTGAAAGTGGAGCAAGCAAACAATGCCCGGGATGCCTTGGCAAAGACTGTCTACAGCCATCTTTTTGATCACGTGGTAAACAGAGTTAATCAATGTTTCCCTTTTGAAACATCGTCCTATTTTATTGGAGTCCTAGATATTGCTGGATTTGGTAAGTATAGTTTTGATTTTTGAGTTTGTACTTGCTTGATGTTTTTACATTCAATTTTTCACACACATTTAAAATAAAAATTTAAAAAACTTTTTTTGCTTTTAGTACCTTTCACTTGATGTATTTCTAGCTATATGTCCATACTGCCATTTCATTTCATAATATGATTTAAATAGGAAGCTAATGCTTAAAAAAAAAAAAAAAGGAAGGGAAAGACATGGATTTTGGTCACACTAATGCTTAAATTAAAACATGTTGATCGAAACTACCGTAAGTAGAGATGTCTATACTCTTACATGAATGCAGCTGAATAAAGGTGAAGTCTTGAGTGCTGCTGATGAAGAGAATTAAGTCATTAAAACCATTGGCTCCAGTGCAGAGCTGGGCACAGGTTGTAGCACACAGGCCAGACCCATTACCATGTGTAAAAATTCATCATTAGTGTTAGTTGTCAACAGGTAGCTATTTCTAATTAATTTCCACCAAATGAGTAAGCTATCAAGATGAATATTTGAGAACAACTGTGGAGGTGTAAAACCATGAATGAAATGAGTCACTGATATCTGAATTCTACTTTGTTTGGGATGACTGTGTTGTAGAAATCTCAAAGTGAGTCTGACCATTTTTATATCAGGCTTTATCAGCGTAGGCGTTCCTTCTGTCTGTGTAGAAGTGGTGTCCTTCTTCGTAATTTGTTTGCCTTTGCCAAGGGAAGATATGAGTGTTTACATTTTGGGCGGGGCAGAGTTTTGTTTTTGATGTAATATATATTTTAAAATTTACAATAAAACATTACCTTTTGTTGAAAGGTAGAGAAACACTCATCACTGACTTAAGATTTCATAATCTTTATACATTTGTTTCCTGGTCTGCACCAGTTTTAGCACAGCACGCACATACACAGTCATAACATTTTAGAGCTACAGGGATCTTAGAAATACTGTAATACAATCCCTTAATTTTAGAAATGCGTTAGTATCCATAATGTTTTTTCTACCTATAATTTTACAGATTATGCAGAAAAATATACATTTTAAGTCATTTTTCTTCTTTAATTTAGATTGCTTTAGCACCCGTGCTTTAAAAATATGTTACAAGTGACTTATATTTTACATCTTTTACTATATGACACTTATCGTATCTGACAAACACCTTTTTGTCAAGTGAAGGTATTTTTAATACTTAATTTTAATGCCTTTCAAAATTTAAGTCTTGAAATAAGAGCATTTGGCGAGTATGGAACAATTATATGTGTATTTTTTAACCTAATGTTAAATTAAGCCTTGATACAATAAAATTTTATCCTAAGTTAAATTTATTAATGTGAAGTTGATCTGATGATGACTCTTGATTCTGGTTTCGTTTTCAGAGTACTTTGAACATAACAGTTTTGAACAATTTTGCATCAACTATTGCAATGAAAAACTTCAACAATTTTTTAATGAGAGGATTCTGAAGGAGGTAATTGCCATACAATTTAGATTTGAGAGCCACATTAAGCTATTTTAAATTTCAAGGCACAGAGACATACTGCAGTTATCCCGATGGACAGGGTGTGATGTAAGGTGGCCCAGGGAATCAGAGACGCGCATTGTGGGCCCCAGTGGCCCATCAGAAGTGTTGATGGTACAGCTAAGGCTTAGGGACTCAGTAAAAATTCTAATAGGCGCCTCCTCAGAAGTGAACGTCTCTTGCTTCTTACTAGTAACTTTTACTAGACTTTAAATTCTGCTTGTTTTTTTTCCCTGATTCTGTTGTCTCTACTCCTGCCATGGCCAAACAGCAGTCTGCTCTCATCCCTGACCTGGGCATCTCCCTCTCTTCCTCTGTGTCCCTGCTTCTGGCCACTCTGCCACCTGCTCACCCTCTCTCTGTGGATGGCAGGAAGGCCACCAGGTCAGGAGATTCCATGGGGCCAGTGGCCTGGCCTGCTTCTGTGCAGCACTTTCCCTGCCAGGCTACCTTGTGCACTGCCAGTGGCCTGTCAGTGGGGTGCTTTCGGCCGGACACCATCTGTGGTCCAGTAAGGACTTCCCGCCACTGCTCGTAGTAGGTGCCTCCAGATCTGGCCTACACGCACAGCGTCAAATCTAGGCAAGTTCCTTCGTAGCACTTCAGAGTGCACACTGAGTAAAGGTAGCTTAGGATCGGTGGGTTTGTGAGTGGGCTCACCGTCATTTACCTTGTATCTCCTACTAAGGCCCTTGCCTTTCCTTCCTTTGAGCAGTTTGAGGTATGTTTTACTGAATGAAGAAAGTAGAGTTAAAGGGAACTCAGAATTAATCTGTGAATGTAGTCCAGCCCTTTGTTTTACAGATGACGAAACTATGGAAGTTCAGGGACTTCTGCAGGTCTGAACCCTCCTTCCTGGCCGCTGGCTCACAGCACTGTTCTCTCAGCGCTGCTGTTTTCTGGGTTCCCCACTGTATCTCGACTTGAAATGTGGACTATGTTCTTTCCTGGTCCCATCCCATTCATCTTTCCCCCACTGTTATTGTTTTTGTCTTTATGAGTTTCCTAGCACATTCCAACTTTAGTACATTTTCTTGTATATTATAGTTAAACTAATTCTGGTGTAAATAAAACCGGTTAAAACAAGTACTTATCAGTTAAGGTAGTTTCTCTGAAAATGTCTCCTCTGGCTGCCTTAGTGTGAAGTTCTGCATGTATGCTTCTCACGTAACCTGCCTTAATTCTTCCCTTCCACACCAGCCCAGCAGCCTTTATGTAGAAACTGCACGAAGAGAAGACAGCGTCTTGATTTATGTTTATTTTTATAACAATTCTTTAAAGTAACCCTGTGAATTTCAAATTCAGATTGGTTCAAGTGGATAGTGCCTTCTAGAATGACAGAAATTCTAGATAGTATGTGTAGAATAATTTTTTCTAAATAGTATGTCTTGTGGCAGGAAATATTTAAACATTCAGGGGAAAAAAAGGTGGAAATACGCATCACCCTAAGCTCATCACATTGCTCACCCATCTGTGATAAAATCCCTGCCCCCTCTTTTTTATTTTTTTAATTTTAAGAAGATACCAGAATTACATCCAGAAACTTAACTTTGATTTGTAAATTATTCTTCCAAATTACATTTATTTTCCCCAATGATATATTCGTCATATATATCACTGTGTAGATATTAGAGCCCATTTTCCGTTAATTGCTCTTTCCTGATGTTAGTGCTTGTCTCTAAATGTTATAAATCTGCTCTTCCTGTCTCTAGACAATGATTCAGGGCTATTGACAATATAGAAGAGACAGATTTCATGTCATCAGAGAGCTGAGCTAGTTTGTTTAGCTGTTTTTTAAGCTTTTTAAAATTATCAAAGCAAGTTATGTTCCTCTGTATATTCCAGGGGTAAACTCTGGCCTTCGCAACAAATCCAGGATGCTGCCTGTTTTTGCAAATGCAATTTTATTGGAAGACAGCCATGCTTCTTCATGTACTGCTATCTGTGGCTGCTTTCGCCCGGCAATGGCATAATTGAGTGGTTGTGACAAAGACAGTATGGCCTATGGCCTACAACTGAAAATATTTACTATCTGGCCCTTGCAGAAAAGTTTGCTGACCCCTGGTCTATTCTTCTGAGAAGTTTGACTTTGGAATTGCTAAAAACGTTCCAAAGCCCTGGTCTTGTCCTGGGTTTGATTGTCCTGGCCACCCAGCGTATTTCAGGAAAAGCGTGCTTATCTGCAGGAGGGAACGTTTCCACATATGTAAATCATGTTATGTTGGCTGTGTAAGTTTTGATTTCGCCTTACTTTAGGGGCAGGGGTTTTTCTTCCCTAATGTTTTGTGAGACTTCTCAGTCCCCGAATCAGCTGCTATGAACCTTTGTACACTGACTGATCAATAAATCTTACGATCAGATATGGCACAAACAGTGAATCCGCTTCCCGTCCCACAGTATATGGCTATTTCATTTTAGGAACAAGAACTCTATCAAAGGGAAGGTTTAGGTGTGAATGAAGTGCATTACGTGGATAACCAAGACTGCATAGGTATGTATTTTCTTTTACTCCACTTTTTGGGAAATATGGGAAGATACAGTGCATGCTTTCATTAGTGATTTTTCTGTGCTTTGTGATTGAGATTTCCAGTTATGTGACTTGATATTGTGGTATTTGAGAGAGGTTTTACTTCTCTAGTACTGCTAAGAAGTTATTTTTGCTAGGAAGGCATCAAATTCAGCTACATTGAAAGTTTTCCTAAAATTTCTTCTATTTACTGTGATGGTTATTTTCTTTCTTTAACAGCTAACATGTGAATAAGTTAAGGAGGAAACAAAATTGCTTAAGCAGCAAAGGGATTTCTTATCTGGAATGAGGAAGCGCGTGGTGTAGCCAGGTTCCCCACTGCGTCTTCCAGGATTTGGCCCTGTGCTTCTGCGCTTCTTTGTTTCTGTTCTCTGTGCATCAGCCGTGCCCTCTGGCCGGTTGCAAGGTGGCGCCACAAGTTCCATGTATCCCATCTAGATAGTACCACGCAGCAGGAGAACAGGGTGTCTGCTTTCCTTGTGTGTTTTTATTGGTAAAGAGACCTTTCCCTGTCACCACCCAGCTGGTGCTCAGTCTGCCTTTTCTTTCCCGCCCATCTCTGAAATCAGCTATCGGGCAAGCCTTGCTTTGAAAATGGAATCTGACAATTGAGCCAGTGACTCATGTGCTAGATTTGGACAAGATAGTGTAATAGTAATAACAACAACAATAATAATACTACTTGACATTCGTGTAACTTCTCAAAGCACTTTCACATTCTACCTGGTCCACTTAGCATCTCTCTTCACACACCATATCCTTTCTCAGACCTCTGTGCCTCTGACTGTGGGGTTGGATATCTCGGCGGGAATTCCTCCCCTTCCATTTGCCCTTCAGCCCCCTACTAGCCCTGCATCTGTCAGAATACTCTCATTTATCACTCAGTTAGCATGCCCACCTTCATCCCTGCTAGTTGTGCAGGAAAGCATCATTCTCTGACTAGCGCGCTTAGAATCTTGATTTCTCTCCCTGTGTCCTGTAGCTTTCTTTTAGAGTTTGTCCCACTTAACACTTCTTACCTACTGTATTTAAGCAGCTTACGTTTTACGGTTATTCTGGACAGGCAGGAAATTCAAACAACTTGAATGGGAGGAGCGTAAAAATGTGCTGTTATATTTTGCTGGAAAGTTTTTGAATCCATATCTATAAGCAGTTTTAAAAAGCTAAGCCTGCAAAAGCTTCTGCAGTTTTATGTCGTTCTGACTATAGATGTCATCTGAGAGAGGAGGGATTTCTGGCTCTTTAGCCTCTGTCCTAGCTTACAGATGGAATGATTATTACATTAGTTGGTTTCTTTATGGACTGGTTTTTCTAAAACCTATGTTAAATATATAATGTTACTTTTTAATAAATTGCCAGATGTGAAATAAAATTCATCTGCTCTCTGTAGCTTTTGAGAGAATATAGTACTTATGGAATCATGTTACATTGTTTCTGACAAATCCTCAAAATTTGTGATCAGCAAGTTTAAAATGTTATGTTTTTTCGCACTGTCATATTCTGATTTTTTGAAATAGATTTAGTTGAAGCAAAATTAGTGGGAATACTGGATATTTTGGATGAAGAAAATCGCCTTCCCCAGCCGAGTGATCAACACTTTACATCTGCAGTTCACCAGCAGCACAAAGACCATTTCCGACTCTCTGTGAGTTTGCTATTTCAAAATTGAGGCTCTGGTGGGAAGAAAAGCTTTTAGAAAGCTGTACTAGACATTAGATATTAGGTAATTAGAATCATTAAGTTATGTAAGGCTTTGAACAGCTATAAACATCTTCTGTAATTAATCCAGCACAGTATCTTCTATAGATGACCATTTAATTTATATCTGTATATTTTTGCTGATGATGATCTATCTAGTCAAGGCCCTTTTAACTGGATATAAATTACATTTCACCTACCTAAAACGTACAAAAATGTTTACCTGTTTTCGTGTTCTCCCTTCTGAGTGGAGTGGCCATCAGCGGCTCTGTTTTGTATCATGTGACCTTGATCACTTCCCAGGGGTTACCACCTAGAGTCACAAGCAGCCCCCGTCTGCAAATTTGTAAGACCCACAAAGCCTGTGGCTGAGAGTCTGACTGGTGGAGGCAATTCGTTTAGTGATCAGTAAATTCATTTTGATGCTCTTTCCTTGGGAGTTTTGAATGGAAAATGTACTCAGAGAGGGTCATAGAAGTTGCAGCAATAAAAGAATTAGCTAAAGGGAAAAACAGATACAGAAAGCAGTAAAAATAATTGACTTCTAAAAGGATCGGAAGACCTGGTTTCCTAAACTGCTGTCGGGTTGTAGAGCTGTGCTTGACTCCCTGCTTGCAGCAGTGAATGGTAGGGCCATTCTTCGTATGGCTGGAGTGTGTGGCTGTTGAGGTGTTTCCCGTGTTCGCCTAGCTCTGTGTTTATCTTTACGCTCAACCACCATCACCTGAGGTAATGCAAGCACAACTCCATCCTGGCACCCAGAGAGAGCTGATAGCAGAGAAATGTGGCTGTCAGTTTCACCCATGAAGATAGGTGCTGCCTCATCTTAGAACAACGAAGGAAGGAAGGAAGGAAGGAAGGAAGGAAGGGAGGGAGGGAGGGAGGGAGGGAGGGCGGAAGGAAGGAAGGAAGGAAGGAAGGAAGGAAGGAAGGAAGGAAGGGAAAAGCTGCTTAGAGTTGCAGCTGCCTGCTGTACTGTTGATTGTGTTGAGACTGTGGTATAGTATAACAGCTGCTGCTTTGATGGGTCCAGGAGTTTAAGTGAATGAAAGGAAATATTCTTGTTTCCATACATCATTAACTAAATCAAGAACGTCAATAAGTTGAAGACATTTACTTAAAAAGCTGATGTAATTATGATAACCTTCTCTGGGGACTGCATCCCACAACCACCTGCTCCACTGACTTGGAGTTCTTCTGTATCCTTAAATGAGTCTTATGATGTGGACCCTTTCTCACTTCAGTTTTGGATAGAAATAAAACAGTTATGTGTTCCCAACAAAACTTCTGCAAAGATTGAAGATGTACATCCAGTACTATTTATTCACTGTTCTCTGGGAAGACCGGTCTGTGGATGCGAGGTTACCTTTACAAAGAGAACTGACTGCCGGTCATCAAATTGTGACCAGGTTTTCAGAGACATGTAGTGCCAAGGACAGCAAATTAAAGCATCAGGAATGGGCTTTGGCCACTTTCCTCAAAAGAGAACAAGAGCGAGACAGTAAATTCTGAGTTGTACAGATCATTACTTTTATTGTGTTTCTTTGAAAATAAAAAGTATTAATAATCATTTATTGAACCCTTAGCATGTGCCAGGCATATTCTAAGCGTTTTGCTTGAATGACTTTATTTAATCCTCCTGGCAATCCTTGGGGGTAGCTCCTGCTTGGGCCCTCGTGCTAGAAATCAGGCGTTGGGCACGGAGAGGTCAGGTGACCTCCCTGTTTAGCGTAGGAAGTGCTGGATTTGGGCATCAGGCTGGCGTCTTGACCCCAGGGCCGCCCTCTGGCTCGTGCCGTGTGCTGCCATGCAGAGGGGAGGCTCTGTGATCCACCAGCTCTCTCACCTGGAAAAGCCCTGAAGGTTCTGAAGTCTCAGCTTTTTCATTTTTAAATGAGATCGTCTTTCTTTAACCTTAGGTTATTTTGAGGGTCAGATGTGATCTTTTATTTTGAAAACTTAAATATGATACCAGCATGAGATAAGTAGACAGTACAAGCGGAAAATGATTTTATTTCCTTCAAATAGATTCAGGCTCATTGTGTAAACGTATTAGATGTATGGTTGAAATCAGCAGGCGAGCCCCTGTGCTGATTTCGGGTGTTTCTGTAGAACAAGGCTTCTCAACCTTGGCAACACCTAGGAATCACCTGTTGCAAGTGGTGGTGGGAGCTTTAAAGGTTCTTGAGATGATTTGCGTTCAGCAGCCAAGCTCAAGTGCCACCACTTTAGACATGGGCAGTTAACTTTCTAAGCTCTTTGGTCCTTTTTTCTTTCCTATGAGATTATAACCAAAAATGTTTGCTAGATTTTACTGGTACTTTAAGGCTTATTTAAAAAAGCAGTGTAATTGTTGAAAGTATGAAAACTCTTTTTATAATTTTAAGTATTTTTTCTAAAGGAAGTTGTGTAGTGTATTTTTGGTAATTAAATACCTGACGCATGTATCATTTTTCAGATTCCTAGGAAGTCCAAGCTGGCAGTTCACAGGAACATCAGAGACGATGAGGGCTTCCTCATCAGGCATTTCGCAGGGGCAGTGTGCTACGAAACAGTGAGTGTGACTTGTACTGGGAGAAAGCCATTTGACATTGAAGCTGCGCTGTGCAGTATGGTAGTGTCTAGCCCACATCTGGCTCTTTAGAGTTAAATAAAATTTAAAATTCAGTTCCTCAGTACACCGGCCACATTTCATGTGCTTAATGTCCCTACTGGCTGGTGGTGGTTGTATTGGACAGAGCAGCTACAGAACATTTCTGTTAGTTCAGAAAGTTCTGTTGGACAGCACCGTGTTAAGGAATATTTTCACAAGATGGACCAAATCGTTCTTGTTTGCTTTATTTTTCAGACTCAATTTGTGGAAAAAAATAATGATGCTTTACATATGTCTCTTGAGTCCTTAATATGTGAATCCAGGGATAAATTTATCCGGGAATTATTTGAATCATCCACAAATAACAACAAAGATACTAAACAAAAAGCAGGAAAACTTAGCTTCATCAGTGTGGGAAACAAGTTTAAGGTATTTGTGCTAAATGTATTAGTTGAAATTTTTTTTAACTGCGTTAAAATTGTGATTGTTTTGTACTCTGCAGTGGCTAATGTAGATCACTCTGAGAAATCCCACAGGTGAGATCCAGGAGCAGACCTTGGACTGTTGAAGTCTGTATGCACAGTAACATAAAATAGGTGTAGTAACTGACCATACAGAAACCTTGTAATTTTATGAATGTGTTCTTTCTTGGTGCTTAACATGTCTGATTGCTTCTCCTAATGCTCATGCTTCTGCTTACTGTCTGGTTGACCTTCAAACCTTCTCTTTCCCATGTGTTTTCTGTTTCCTTCCTCATTCAGCAGTTTTGTTTTAGCTGGAGTAGTCCAGCTCGAGATGGCTAGAGAGGACTAGTTGAGTTGAGAGAGAAAAAGCAGGCACTGCCAGGGGCTTCAGGTAAATGATCACCTTTGTGGACTCCTAATTATAGAGTGGCTGCCGTGTTAAAAAGAGCCCGGCTCGAGTTAATGGTTCAGTTTGTAATTCATTTTTAACGAGTTTTCTCTCATAGTGCATTTTGGGTGTGCGTGTTACACTAAAATTTGATTCAAGCTTTTAATAACTTCTGTAAAAGATAAATGCTTTGTGTGACAGACCCTTCAAATTGCTTATTTAACACTGAAGAACACTTCATTTGTTTCATTAATTTTGGATCAGGAATGTATTCTTTGAGGTCTGACAAGGAATTGTCACATGATGTGCCTTAGAAATGGAACACTGCTGTTTAGTTCTAATTGTTGAGTATTTTACATAGCAGAACATAATTTAAAAACTTTGTGTCACATTTAATGAATACAAAATTATAATAAATAGATGAAAGAAATAGAATTAATTTCTCTCATACATTTCCATAAAGTTTTGTTGTTCTTTTTATAAGAAAACTGCATATTCTTTTCATATACGTGTACTTCAAATATTAACAATGATGTAATTAGGAAGACTGTTTAAGACTCAGAGTAGTAGGATGCTACCATTGTAAGCTTCCTGAAATCCCCTGTGGATTGAAATGGGCTCTAAATAACTAACTTGATAAAATCATGTTTGTAAAACAGAAGCTGAAATGTAGATACAGCTCGTAACACATTTTTCAGGTAACTGAGTAAAAAGCCTTAAACTTTGTGATAAGCTATATTCATTAATTATGAGTTTCTTCTTCTCTTGAGCATTATTCTTTCTCTTATTTGGATACTCTTAAATTCTTAAATAGACGTATGATAGATAGATTGGTTTAAAATAGTACATTAGCTTGTATAAAATGGATATAATTTATTAAGTATTTTCCTACTGTGATATGTTAGTATTGCTGGTAGGAACAGACTTGAAATTTTAGACAGTGTAAATAAAATAAAAAACATTCTTAAAGTTCTTTGGACGAAGGTATTTTATGTTAAGACTTGAAGTGACTTAAAATTGCATATATGCAACATGATGTATTTTGCACACTAAACTGAAAACTGCAACTAAAAGCTGTAAAATTTCAAAATGTTTTTATTGAGATACTTTGAAATGAAATAATAAGTAATTCTTATTTTTAAATATGGTAGAATAGCTCATTAAATTAAATTCAAGTCATGGGAGGCAGTAAAACAAAACAGGCTAGCATTTACAGTAATATCAGTTATCCAGCATCACCAGGAACCAGAATTTTTCACTGAAAAGTGACATTTCCCAGTTATTGAAACATAACTCTTTTACTGTTAGTGTTTTAGAGAAATAATTCTTTTTGATGAAAATCATATTCTTTTATTATATACCTGAATAATTGCATTAAAATAAAAATAAAATACAAAGCATGAGTTGCATAAGACTGTTTACCCTTATGCCTCATGGGCTTTGGCCGCTGTTCTTTGGTAATTGACATTCTTCCCTCTTCTGTCAGATGCTGTAGTTTATTTTGGCTTTTTTTGTTCTTCTGACTTATTTTATCTCCATTTTTTGGAGAATACTGTACTATGGCTTAGGAAGCACTGGCTTTGTCACAGTTGCTTTCTTTCCAAATTAGTGGCTCTTACACTTGCTTTTCATTTGTGTGCTGGTCCAGACTGGTTAAGGTTGTCAGAACTGTAACCATATAAGTGGGGTATGACTGTATTTGTTTAATCCAGTGACAAATTCACTCTGTTTTATAACCTAAGCCTATGATGTTTGAAGTGTACTGTACTATCACATGTAAGAGAATGAGCCTTGGTGTCAGGCCCTTGTTGGAATCTTGGTTTTGCCATTACTAGCTCCATGATCTTGGCAAGTGATTTATCTTTCTGACCCTTAGTGTTTTCACCTGTAAAATGAGACTAATAATATATCCTTAATTAGAGTTGTGTGGATTAAGCATGATAATGCCTCTGAAAAGCTTTGAGCAGGGCCTGACTCAGAGAGAGCGTTCAGTAAAGTATACCTATTAATAAATATAGCTATGATTGAATAAATGTTAATTGAAGAATTAATGTCTTAATTTGTCTTTCATAAGTAGCACAATAAACATCCCAGTATAAAATCAATATAATAATCTTACCTAATTTACTTTGCAGAGAAGTCAGGCAAATACATAATTTTAATGTACTGAACCAGAGTAAATTATAATCTCTTAATATTATTAAAAAAAGCACAGTAACTACTTGTAGTGTCCATTGTGAAATTTTTTTTTGAGAAAATTGTCCTAGCCTTTAAAAATAATTGAAATATGAAGTTTTAAAACAGTAAAGAAGGTTTGTACAGGTAGACAGATCAGGTTCATTTACGATAGGTGTTATATAAAACAATCCTAATATATAGCGTTAGTGTATCTCTTAAACACGTCTCCATTCTTAATGGAGTGCGACACAAGCTACACCCAGCTTGCTACGAGTTCACATATTGCTCCCTTGATCCCTTATGGAATGCATCCCCAGCATTTTCATTTAATTTTTTCATTGCCTATATACTTTTTCCTCAGTTCACCTGCAAGTGTGCATGTTTGTTTTCTAATATTGCTAATTTTCAATCTTTTAATTATGTAAGTTCTGTATAAGTGAAATAAGTTATTGTCCTTGGCATTATATATTAGGCATACATTTTTGCATGTTACTGTCTGTTAAAGTTATCGTGTACCAGAAGCTGTTAAATTGTAATTTGTTATATGTCAGTGTTATTGCATGTTATTTTATTCTAATGTTGAAGAGCTAATATTTACCTATGGTACTGTGTACTTTTGCTTTTTGAAATAATGAAGTGATTTCCTTTCTTCTACAGACACAGTTAAACTTGCTTCTGGATAAACTTCGAAGTACTGTGAGTACACTTAAAAAAAGGACAGGGTTTTTAAATGGTCCTCTTAAACTGCTATGAGTAATTATTCAGATAAGCACAGTAAACCTGGAATAATTAGAAGTTCATTCAAAATCAAATTTTCCTCATTAAAAAAAATCAGTTTTTAAAATGGTTGTCATTTTGGTTAGGTTTCTACTGAAGAAAGGTCAAATATAAATGTGCAGTCAAACTGTTTTATAAATATATAGAACTCTCTGAATGTTATTAAGATTATCCTGTAGTTTCAGGAAGGTGAAAATAATTATTATAGGGAAGGAAAATGTATTTTTTTTAGGGTTAAAGATAATACATATAATTTATTTTCGTTTTATTACTCTGGTAGGAACATTCTCTAACATGACAGTGTTGATATGGAAAAAATGGACATAATATTTGTATGCCCTATTGTTGGGGCAGTATTTCCTAGGAGCCTTTTTTTTAAACTAGACATTTTAATTCCCTCTGTTTTTTAAAGAAAACTTTACCATAGAAAGAAATTTGATATGCAGGTTATATAAATGAGGCATGATTTCAAGAAAAGACTTATTTTTTAAAACAAATCCACGGAACTTAACTGAGTACTCTTCCTTTTCAAGTAGTCATTTTGAAAAGCCAAATATTTATTCTCTCTGTGCTATTATTGTTTAACTTATTGTTAGACTTGCTTTTGAAACCATTAAGAAATTCTCTTAAATATCCTCATTGTTTGCAAACATTTATCTCTTAAGGATAAAACTTCTTTAAAAACCAAGTCTGTTGAGGCGGTATTTTATTTTTATCACCCAAATATAATGCTTCTGTAAAAGAATTAGATTACAGTTGTGTTTTGTAAAAAAGGCATTTCTAAAAAATGTCTTAAAAGTGTTTGCAGTGAGCATCATTTTTGACATCACTGTTCAGTTTTGCAAGGTGACTACTTGGGAGAGAAGCTGTGATTTAGATGTGTAGTTTATTAGCTTTAGTTCCCAACAGTTTCACTGTGAACAAAGCAGTATATTCTCTCTGCCTCATTCAGCATAATCTGATAACTGATTCTAAATGAATGCCTTTAAGCTTTTTAAAATACATATCGTTTAACAAGCAAACCTTTAAAATGTGCAGCAGTGCAGCTCCTGGGACCTACTGTATGTTTTTAAAATAGAATGGTGAAAAAGGTTGACTTCTTTTTGGAACACTTTGGCCTAAATTTTAAGAGGCATAATTTTATTTACTCATCTTGTCATAGGGCAATTTTCTTATCATAGAAACATAGCATATAAGTACATTTAAATGTAGAATAAAATCACATGTATGTCATCCTATGAAATGTATTGTTTAAATATGTTGAAATACTTTACTATGAAAGGTGTTTCTTTTTACAATAACAATATTTTGGCACTCAAATCTAACGTAGTATTTTTCTAATATTATTAGTGTATAAATGCTTTACATTGTAAGAGTATGCTAATTGTTTTAAGTTCCTTAGTGATTATTTCAAAGAGGTTCATAAGCTAATGATAATATGCTCTGAAAGTTCCTGGTATTCATAGAAATAGAAAAATAAGAATGCTGTGGGTATCGTTTTTAAAAGTACCTTTATTCTCCTAGGGAGCAAGCTTTATTCGTTGTATCAAACCTAATTTAAAGATGACAAGCCATGACTTTGAAGGAGCTCAAATTTTGTCTCAACTTCAGTGTTCAGGTATTTCTCTGTTTTTATAATCTGTATCGGGATGTGTCTGGAGTCTTAGTTCAAATACAGTTTAATATGTCCAGTGTTCTCAAATAATTCACAACTATGTTGATTATTTTTAATCACAATAAGATTTTTATATTTCCTTTATTTATAAGAAAAGTATGGCTGGCAAATTATTTGAGCAATATTGAGGTGTAGTTGTATTGTGAAATAAAATAGTTTTACATCATTGAAGCAATAAAACTTACAAAAACTCTTCAACTGCAAACCCAGATCTCCCTCCGTAGGTGCTTTCCGTGCCCTCTTCCCGTGGCCTTCTCAGTCCTGCAGCTGTTCGTTCCTCACGTAACTGGGTCGGCTGGTGGGTATTGGTGTCCTTGCGAGCCCCTCCACTACTTGCAAAAAGAAAACAACACGATGCCCTCGGCTTCTGTGGAACTTTTCCATGCTTGGTTAAACTATCACTTTCTACCCCTCACCCAGCTGTGTTCTGTCCTTGCTCGGTGACACAAGTTGTGGGCCCGGGGCTCCCTGTTTTCCTCCTTCCTATGTGCCTGTCCTGCACCTCTGCCTCTCCCAGGGCGGGCCGCTCTTCTGCTGTTGATTCAGGCCTGGGACACCTCCTGAAACTCTCTTGCCTCCCTGACTCCTTATCTTGCTCCTCTTAGAGCTGGATTTATTAGAAAGCTAAGGCCACTCTAGCTTTGGGCTCCTTCCAAAGCCCCGTACCTGATTTTGTATTCTTTTTTATTTGTAATTTCATACTTTTTTCTTAAAGAGCCCTCCCCCAATTACATAAGCTTCGGGCCCCCCAAAGCTACATCTACCCTTGACCCCTCTTACAGAACCTTAGCTGTTGCTAAATCTGATTTTCTCCTTTCTCCTCACCTGCATAGAGAAGGCAGGCAAGACAGATTGGCACTGTTATAAATGCATGATCACTAACCTCCAAAGGGCTCTCACGCGTGCTCCACCAAGTTTCCCTGGCCAGCAGGTTCTTTTTCTCCCCGGAGACCAGTCAGACCCACCCTGCTCTCCTCAGGTCTCTGAGCCTCTGCCAACAGGCAGCCTGACCTCTTGTTTTTTTTTTTACTAAAACTGTGTGCTACCAAACACTTCTGCCTGCACAGCTTCCCTCCTGATAGAAGGTAGGAAGTGCCTCTCTTCCTCATTGAGACTGTAGTTCTTTGGATCCATCCCTTCCTGCCTTCTCATGAATCTTCAGTATTGATTATCTGTATTGAAGCTTTGAGAGGGTCTCTCGCATCTAAACCTCATCTTCACTCCCTCTCACCGACATACCCCTGCAGCTACCTATCTCGGGCCTCACTTTCTGTTCTCCAGTTTCTGCTTTTCTCTCCAAGAATATTCTGTTCTTGCTTTCTCAGTTTCCTGCCTTCCACTAGCTCTTTAAGCCAAGAGAATTCAGCTTCTAACAAAACAATTCTTGGTAAGGTCTCCCGTCATTCCCTTGATCCTGAATCAGATGTTTCCTTTGCAGACATCATCTTGGTGGATTCCAGCAGCATTTGGCTCTGCCCCATCCCTGTAACAGCCTTTCCTCGGCTCCTAAAACAGCGTGTGTCCCTGCTTCTCCTTTGAGTTCTCTGGCCATTCCTGCCTCCTCTGCAGAGTCATTTCTTCTACCTGGATATTATTTGTTAATTTCTTAAGCTTTGGGTTAGGCCTGTTCTCCTTTTCACTCTTTATCAGTGCTGTTTGGTATAACTTTCTATGGAGATGGAAATATTCTATACCTATGTTGTCCAGTATGGTAGCCACTAGATACCTGTGGCTCTTGAGCACTTTAAGTGTGGCTAGTATGATTTAGATACTGAGTTTTTAATTGTATTTAATTTTAATTTAAAAAAATTTAAATATAGTCATATGTGGCTGGCACAACTATAGAGCTTGTGCCTAGCAACTGCCATACTGGGCAGCCTAGCTATATATTCTCAATCTAAGTCTCCCCAAGCTCCTTTGATGTGACCTAAAGAGTGTCTTTTACTCCTCCAGATGTACTGAGATGTAATTGACATATAACATTGTAAAAGTTGAAGTTGTGCACTGTTGATTTGATACACTTATATATTGCAAAATGATTACCATCATAGCATTAGCTAAGAGTCCCATCAGGTTACATAATTACCATTGATTGCTTGTGGTAAGAACATTTAAGATCTACTCTCCTAACAGTATGGAGGTTCCTTGAAAAACTAAAAATAGAACTACTTATGACCCAGCAATCCCACTACTGGGCATATACCCAGAGAAAACCGTAATTCAGAAAGACACATGCACCCCAGTGTTCATTGCAGCACTATTTACAATAGCCAGGACATGGAAACCTAAGTGTCCATCAACAGATGAATGGATAAAGAAGATGTGGTATATATATACCATGGAATATTACTCAGATGTAAAAAGAAACGAAATTGGGACATTTGTAGAGACATGGATGGACCTAGAGACTGTCATACAAAGGGAAGTAAGTCAGAAAGAGAAAAATAAATATCATATATTAACGCATATATGCAGAATAAAGGAAAATGGTACACGTCAACTGGTTTGCAAGGCAGAACTGGAGACACAGATGTAGAGAACAAACATATGGACACCAAGGGGGGAAAGCAGTGGGGGGGAGTTGGGGTGGGATGAATTGAGAGATTGGGTTTGCCATATATACATTACTGATAAGAAAAAAAACATATCAAATTGTACACTTTAAATATTTGCAGTTTATTGTATGTCAGTTATATCTCAATAAAAGTTCTTAAAAAGAAAAAGATCTACTTTCCTAGCAAACATTGAGCCTTAGTACTCCCTAATCCATGCTGTTACCATGTTTCACCTGGCTTTTTGCTGAAGTTTCCTAAGTATTCTCCTCGCATCTGCTCAGTCTGTTCTTCACATACATCCAGTCTTACTGCTTTACAACTCAAATCTGAACGTGTCTTTTTATTGCTTAAAATGCTGCTGTGGCTTCTGATTATGATTAGGGTATAGAGCAGAATCCTTGTAGCTTGTGAAGCCCCATGTGGTCTGGCCCATGTGTCCGTAGCCTCTTGTGTTTTCTCTCTCTCCTCTCTGTTCTCCCGTCACTCTGGCCTTTGTTTTACTTCCTTAAACACTTTGTATTCCCTCCGGTCACAGGGCCTGTGCAATGCAGCTTCCTCTGTTTGAGAAGCTCTTATCTCCCCTTTGTCTTCGTCTTCACATCTGAGCTTGGGTGTCATTTCTTATGATAAGCTTTTCTTCATGTCCCCAACTAGGAAGGGGGCCTGAGTAACGGGTGCTGAGCACCTTCATTTCACAGTCATAAATCTTATTTAATTTCTCCTTTCTCTAATCTGTAAACCTTTTGAGGGCAGAAACTGTCTGCTCTGGCTTGTATGCATGACCCTGCTTCCTGGCAAAGCAAAGCAGATACTAGATTTAGTAAATATGTGTTGAATGAAATGCACAGTCTAGGAAATAGAAAGATTTTTTTGTGACTAATTATAACAAATACTAGAAAGTTAAATAAATGTCTGTTTTATTCCTATATATGTATAGATGTATTTTTGTAATATTTTCTTCAGATCATTTTTACTTTGAGTTTGACTGTTTTTTCTCATTTAATTTCTCTTTAGGATTTGTTTAGCCTAGTATAATGTCATTTATTTCCTAAATGAGCACCCAGTGTCCTGACAAGTCAAGTGTGTTTAGATTTAGCTATACATGCTATTAGATTAACAGAGTGTGGGCTCACTGATACTTTAGCGGAGATTCCTGTTTCAGTAAGCAGTGTATTTTAACATGTTAAGATAAGTTGGCAGTTTAACAGATGCCACCAATTCATAATAGTTTGGGTTTTTTTTATAGTTCTAATGTTAGTAAAATGGCATAGAATGGGTTCTAGTTATGTGGCTGGGTAATGAGAAGAAGAAAAAAATACCAATAACTGGTGGAAATAAAAATATTTATGAAGCTTTCTAAAATGAAGACATTGAATATTTGAATTCTACTTTGCCTTTCCATTTCTATTTTTTTCCATTTTAAGGAGAATTAATTAATTTAGGACACCTTTTACAAAAGTGACTATCTTCTAATCAGCCAACCCCAGGGTAAAGTAGGGGAGATAAGAGAAGGCAGGTGTTCTTCCTTTAACCTGGAGGCTGTGCTGCCTGTCTGTGGTAGCAGAGAGGGGTTCTGAGGGTGACCAGTGGGGACTGCACCAAGAAGCTCTTCACCAGCCTCCCCGAGGAAAAGCCAGGTCATGGGAATCTTTAGAAGGAAGAGTACTTGGTTTGGTGATTTTTATTCTTTTAAGCATCAGAAGATCTTTAGAGTAAATTAGGCTTTAAATGTGGAGAAAGCAGCCGTAGGCTTGGTAATGTGTTAAGCTCCATGAAATTCTTAATGAACTTCTGTGAGCCATTTCCTACATTGTCTGCAGCTACAGGGTAAGCCAAGGGACTCAGAGGTTGGGATGCACGCATTTCTAGGGGTACTTGTTTATTGGATATGAATGGGTAACAGTTGTGACAATACTATCCAAACCTTACTTTTATTTCTCCAAGGAGAGCCAAAAAGTAGATCTAGTTCTGGAGATTTCTTTCCATAGGAACAATTGCCTTTATATGTGCCATTATATTCTATTAAATTAAATTTAATGTTATATTTGAACTTTGTTTAGTATTAATTTAACAAATTAATACTAAATTTAATACTAAACTTTGTATATGTGCCATTATATTAAATTAAATTTAATATTATATTTAATACTAAACTTTAATACTAAATATAATTATATTTAATACTAAACTTCGTTTATATATATTTGTTATATATTACATAAAATATATATTTATTATATTTAAAATTAGAATAGTTACATATGTTCGCTGTAACAAAAATGACATGGTACAGAATAAGTCTGACTTCTCAGAGGTGGCCACTGAACTGTGTCTTGGGCATATTTTTTATACTCGTTAAAGCTCTGCCCTATTATTTTAAATAATATATCATATTCTGTCATATGGTTGTAACATTATTTAATTAATATTTAAGTTATTTCTGTGTTTTCTATTACCAACAATGACCCAGTGATCATATAGACCTTCTCTGTGTGTGTCTTTGCCCACATATGTGACAAGTTGTAGGATAGATTCATCGAAGTGGAAAATAGTCAAAGAGTTAAATGTCTATTATTAACATTTTAGTATTAATTTAATAACATAAATATTCCAAATTGCCATCTAAAATTGTTGCACTGGTTTACTCTCCCACTAAGAATGTATGTGTGTGTTTTCCAACACTGTCATCACCTCTAAGTACTATTGGGGTTTTACACCTTTGCCAGTCAGATAGGTTAAAATTCAGTCTGATTGCCTAGAGAGGCTGTCTTTCCAATGAGATTATTTTGAAATAAAAATCCACTCATTTTAAAATATTTTATAATTTTATTTTGCTAATTTAAATTTTTGACCAGCAGAAATTTATTTTGGTATAAGAAGTGAAGTAACAATCTGATGTTATTTTTATTTTCTAAATGTCTAGCCATTTGTCCCTAACACTTTTTATTGAATAATCTTGTTTTCTTCATTGGTTTAAATAGTTCTGTAGACTGGAATCCAGGTCTATTAACAAAAGTCCTGGCATTATCTATAGTTGTTGAGCCTTTCCTTGAGTATTTTATGCTTTTCCTGACATGAAAAGCTCACACTGACTCAAGGCTCAGATTAATCACTTACTAGAGTTATACTCAATATAGGTAATCATCCTATGGACTCTGTACCCCAGTAGACTAGGTCCTTTAAGAGGTGAGTGAAAGGGGGTCTTTATAGTGAGATAGTGTGCTCTCCTATCCTTTCCATTTGCTTTAAGTGCTAGTGAGAATCAGGGGAATGTGTTTAACTTCGTCTTGGAGACTCTTGTTAGGAATCTTGTTCCAGAAGTAACCTCAGGACTTGGAAAGTAGCCTAATGCAGATCTTCACCTTGTATACTGTGATTGTGACACAAAGGTTTCCAGCAGAAAAAAATTTGAATTTTCTAGAGATCAGTTGTTTGTCTCTAGAAAATAGTTAGTTGAGCTAATTTTAGATGAAATTTGGCTACAATAGTTTTTAGGTGATGGGTGAGTTGGGACATATTGAGTGTAAGTATGATATTTCCTATGTAATGTTTCATTGCTGGTAAGTTCTGTAAATTACTCCTTTTAATTTGTAAAATTTTTTGATCACTTGCAAGATATCTTTGGACTTCTGCACATGGTTGGCAGTAACTTGTGTTTGTTTATGAATCTAGGTATGGTGTCTGTTTTGGACTTGATGCAGGGTGGTTTCCCATCACGAGCTTCATTTCATGAACTCTACAACATGTATAAAAAGTATATGCCAGATAAACTCGCAAGATTAGATCCAAGACTATTTTGTAAGGTACATGTACTACCTAAATTGCGATTTCTTAGCTATAAACTATCTTTCTTTCCTAATTGGCATTTAACTTTTATTTTTCAGGCTCTTTTTAAAGCTTTGGGCTTAAATGAAATCGACTACAAGTTTGGGTTAACAAAAGTATTTTTTAGACCTGGCAAGGTAAATACATTTTTATTTTAAACTTTAACATAATTAATATGGATAGTAGAAGTCAGTGCATATTTTAAGTGTTTAGTGATTCATGTTGTTCTTAAATTAGATGATCACTAAGAGCATGCATATGTGTGTGACGCACATACACACAGTTTTCCCACTGGTGAGAAGTTCACAGTGTATAGCACTCTATACAGATTTTTTGTTTTTCAGCTTTGGAAGTATTGGAATCAGAGGATTGTTTAGTTGAATTTTTTACTTAAGTAAGAGTTAACCAGAAATACTTATGTTTTAAACAAGTTGAACGCTTTTCTAAAATATATTAGTTCAGTCTTCAATGATTAAAAAATTCACAGTACTTTTGAGTCTTCATTATGAGAATGAGATCTATTAGAGCATGATAGATGTGTGACATATAAAAAATTGGGCTGGAGTCTGTGCTGACTTCCGTCAAATCCTAGAAGGAATGGCTGTATAAATACTTTTGTATGCAACATAATTTTCTTAGGTTACCCATAGTTTTAGTATTTACAGATTCTTGTACTAGTCTTGTACTAGGATACAAAATTGTTATAGACTATTTCTTAACTAAATACATACGATACAGAAATACTTAACTGCTATTCACAATCTGTTCATAATATTTTCACTGTTCCTGACTTCTTTAATGTTGATTGAACATTGCATTCTCGTAATTTTAAACACAGTTGTTATTATATAATTGACAACTATACTTCTTTAACTTAGCAAAATCATTAATAAATATCTCTGGTGCCTTGAAGGCTAAATTAATCCTAATAAATAAATTGGATTTCACATCTTAGGGCATGAGATGAAATCTTTGTAATGCATTACCAATGTGTGAACTTTCCTATGAATATTTTTACTGCAGAGAACTTATATCATCTCTTTTAAAAGAAAAAAGTTAAGAGAAAATGAATATATAAATATTCTCAGTTGGCTTAGCTATAATCATACATATTTATCATAAACTCAATATTTCTCATTTCAGGGCTATAGTAATTGTTTTAGAATTGAGAGCTTGGTGGAGAAAGCACTTGGGCTTATTTGCCTCCAGAAAAATTAATCAGTCAGAAGGATACAGTGAAAGCGCAAGGCAGATTTTCAGAGATCTTTAATCTCATTATATTACCTTTAATTTAATTTTGATTATAAGAAGCTGTTATTTTGATAGATGTGTGACATCCTCAATATATTGTAGTGGGATATTTGGTAAAGGATAGAAATCAATATGTAATTTGGTGGTAAATTGTGGAAATAATGCATTTTATTATTTAATAACCTAATAGATGTTTTATTTGTGTGGTCTGTCTCTTAGTAGCAATTTCTCTTCTCTGACCAAAATAAGGGTGGGGGTTGGGAGAGAGACAGTAGTTTTGGTGATCCCTGATTTTACAGAGCTGACCTTCGCTTGTACAGTTACCTGAGAATATGAGTGAGCCAGTTCAGAGATGTATTAGCCCTTCTTTCATTCTTTTCTCCATAAAACCTTTTTGCCAACCATCTATAGTGGTCATTTAAGATTTTTTTTCTACTTTTATTATTGAGTCTGCTAACTAGCCGTGAGTAACTCCCCCTCCCTCCCAACCCCTCCAACAAAAGCCCCAGAGAAAGGAAGAGAAAGGCAGCAAAATACAGCTGAGTGTGTTTGAGTTTGCTATGCACCCCACCGAGACATGTCTGTGTAACGGGCTTGTGACCACTGCCAGAAAGCTAGATTTGGGATTTGAGTTCTGGTTATTTTGTATCTCTCTCTGTGTTCAAACACATCTGTCTTGTGATACTGTTAGTCAATTATTTTATTTCCTAGTTTGCAGAATTTGATCAGATTATGAAGTCCGACCCTGATCACTTAGCAGAGCTGGTCAAGAGGGTCAATCACTGGCTCATCTGCAGTCGCTGGAAGAAGGTTCAGTGGTGCTCGCTGTCTGTCATCAAACGTAGGTGTTCTCTTCCACTCTGAGATCTGGAATTATTTTTGAAATGATTGGTTTGTGGAATGTTATAAATTTGTCTCAGTGGTGAGTGCTAGACAACAGGGATATGTCGCTTATTCATGCTATGTCCCTGGTTCCTCCCAGTACACCTTACATGTAGTATGTGATAAATTAGTACTTGCGGACCTTATTTTTTAAGTTTTTTGAGTGTATGATACTTATCTTCTTTAATCACAGGTATTATATGATAATTAATTTCATCATGTCCTAAAAAAACAGAACTCACTATCTTGATTCTTCCCCCCTCTCCCTTTCTCCTCCCTTCCCCCCACCATACCCCAGTCTCTCAGACTTAAACTAGAACTTTTCTTTCTACCCTCATAGCATCACCAGCCCACACACTAACAATTTCACAATTGCAGTTGCCTCTTCTTGTCCCTGAAATCATGCCAGTCAACAAACGCTGTTGATTCCCCCTCCAAACACTACGTTCTTTGCTCTTTATTACCACTGCCTTAGTGGAGCCCCTGTCACCAGCTTGCATGGTAACTTCAGTGGCTCCCAAGCTGGCTTTCCTGGCTTCCCAGACTTATCTTCCCAGAGTCTCTAACTAAAAGCCTTTGATTATAGCTTTCCTTTACTACAGGGCAAAGTCTAAAGTCTTAGAATGTTGTAGCAACTACTTATCTCTGACCCAAAACAAGGATGAGGGACAGAATAATTTTGGGTTACCTGATGGTCTATGGCAAACCTTTCGTTGTAGGGAGTATTGTTAGTAACTTGGTTAAATTTATAACCCCCTCCCTCAACCCCCTACCCCTACACACACACACACACACACACACACACACAGTACCTGGAACAGTGCTAGGCACATGAAAAGCATTCAGTACATTGCTGCTTATTAATAAAAAAATTCCTTTGACCCAATGAAAAGGAATCATGCAAGGAACATGCATGAGGTCTTTTGTTAGTCAATTGTGAAATAACTAAAGACAAAACTGTAATAAAGAGAAAAAGACAACAGGAGCTCTTTTCCCATCACTTTCCAAGTGAGATATGAACATAGTTGTCACTACAATTAACTGCCTTCAGCTTTAAACATTGCTTTATGCTGGAAAGCATATTAGAGTAAAATTATTTCTACTGTACTATTCGTTTGTGGACTGTGTTGTGCAGTGGTCAAGTCAGTAAGTAGACAGGATCGTTGCAGGATGTTAATGGGAACCTCTGATAAAAACGTCTCAAGGTCAGATCAGTCTAGGATATTCTGAGTAACTGAAGTTGAGTCTTTATTGTAGGGTTTTTAGAGGCCTCACTCAGTATGTTCACTGTGAGTCTCCAGAAGGAGGTGTAGCGCATAGCTTTTCCTGAACTCATTTGATGGGTGAATCCTGTTTTCAAGACACACTTGTTAACATTTCCTAGACCAGTATTGCCTAGGACAGTTTGGGATGCATTAGTGTAGCATAACAAGGAAATAATATATTTAAAATGTACACCTAGCCATATACATGATATACTTTTTCTTTTAAGAAGTATAAGGAACTAAAGAAATGTTAAACTTGCTGATTTTGATGTCTAGTATAATATGTTCATCAAGATTTTATGTTTCTTGAGAATTGCTTTGTAGGAATAAGTGCTTTTTAAAAATACTGTATGTCTGATTTAAACGAAATAATTTTCTATCATTATATTTTCCTCTTACACAGTGAAAAACAAAATAAAATATCGAGCTGAAGCGTGCATTAAAATGCAGAAAACTATTCGAATGTGGCTTTGCAAAAGGAGACACAAACCTCGGTAAGATGAATAGAGCCTAAAGAATCCAAAAACCCTATTTACCCTAATATAAAATGGCTATAAAGCCTTAGTGAAGAATAGGTGCATACTCACAGAGTTTTCTTTTTTCTCATGTTCTTTGTAAAAAGATATATGTCTGTTATTTATATTATTTATTGGATATAGTTAATTGCTTCGTTAATTCATTACTTGCCTCATTCTATAAAAGAATTTAAAGCAGCTTAGAAAAATGTACACTATAAAAGGTTGAAAGAAGCTGTTTTATTCTGATTATTTTAGTGACTTGAGTTTGTCGATAAATGTCAAGTTGACATTGTTTTTAAAAACATCTCATTAATGTTTTGACCATGATTTTCAAGATTACCTGTAGGAATGATATTGTGTCACTGTAAATTTAGTTTTTATTTCTTATTTGCTTCTTTTATTATTAATTTACACTTTTTAAACTTGGAAGTCTGAAATAACTGTTAATCCTTAACACTTTTTCAAGAGATTTACTCTTTTAAGTTTTTCTATAATTTGAATTCTCAAATTTTTCAGTGTAGGTATAGAAGGCTTAAATTTCACTGACAGGTATTAATGCCATTCACATCCATATTTGATAATTTCTTTTACCCTCAATAAGAGATGTAAAATAAGAGAATACTGAATAACGTGAAAACAGAAGTGAAATATTCTGTTTAGCAATATGTTTAGCATCTAACTAAAATGAAAAATCTGTCTGTAGCATTAAATGGTGAAATTGAACTCTGATGAAGTGTTATCTTTATAGCATTGATGGCCTGATTAAGGTGGGCACACTGAAAACACGGCTTGATAAATTTAATGAAGTAGTAAGTGCATTGAAAGATGGAAAACCAGAGATGAATAAACAGGTCAAGAACCTTGAAATTTCTATTGATTCTTTAATGGCCAAAATTAAGGTATGTAATTTTAACCCAAATGACTCTGACTTTTAAAAATAGTTTAATATCTTTTGTTATTGGTATTGAAATTCTATAGAAAAATGCCATTTTTTCAAAAGATACAAAATGTTACAAATGTTGAGTCTCCATGATAACTGATGCTTATTACATTATGTTCTCTACTCTATGTTTGAAAATTTTCATGGCAAAAAAATTAAAAAGAAGACAATTTTTGTGTAATTCATCTGTTGCTAGGAAAGAGTTTTCCAGAATACTAACTAAAATACTATACTCTATTGGTAAGCTTTTGCAGAATCATTACTGAGAGAGGATTACTAATGCAAATTATTCTATTTTGTTTTGTGTTTTTCTCCTTTCAGAAACTAATTTTTAAATTATAAAAGTAATGTGATATTATTGAAAATTTGGAGAAAATTACCTCTAAATCCTTACCCCCCATACCAACATATTGAACTATTGTACATATTCCTCTCAATCTTATTTTATATGCATATATTTTTGCATAGTTCTTATCATGTACATTTAATTTTGTGTCTCTATCATTATGCTATTGCCTCATCTTTGTTATTACATTATCTTCATATAGGCTATATCATAGATTAACTTAACTGTTATGATGTGACAATTAGTTTTCCTGCATATTTTGTAAGAAAAAAAGGGGGCTTCTTTTTTTTGGTTTTGATTTTCATTTGATTACCAGTGGGATTGAAAAGTTTTTCTGTATGCTTGTTAGTTAATTATATTCCATCTGTCCATTTCTCTCTCTGTTATCTTTTAGGGTCTTAGGTGGTTTTTCTTATCAACTTTCATAATTCAGTGCAATTATGTGGGATATAGTACCTTAAAGCGAGGTTTTTATAATATTTTCTGCAGATATTTTATGTAGACAGTGATAAAACTTGTAGGAAGAATGGAGAAAGAAGTCAAGAGAAAAATGGAAATGCTTTGGATAGCCTTAGCTGATTTTACACATCTGTCAGGAGCCATCCCTATTTATTAATCAATTAAAATCAACCCAGCCACATTTAGGAAAATCATCCAACAATTTTGGGTGTAGTTGATAATTTCTTAAATATTCCTGAGGTATTATTTGAACATTATTATTAAAGAGTTGTGAACTCTGGCAAAATCAGCTTATCAGTCCTTAAAAAACTAATTTTTGAGTATATTATATTAGTTTGTCCACAGCACACCCTTAGATATTTGATTACTCGATTGATAGGAAATAGACTCAAATATCTGTGTGTAGAGATAACTTGTAAAAATTTTTGAATATTATTTAATATTTAAAGAGTATAAAAAGATAATGGGCTTACTGCTTACCAGCTTTGCCAGTCTTTGCTGTATGTGTGCATGTTGGTTTTCTTTTAATTGTGGTAAAAACACATACCATTAAACTTACCATCTTAACCATTCTTTAAATGTACAATTCAGTAGTGTTTAGTATGTTCACATTGTTGTGCAACAGAAGAGATAACTTTTTAAGTACATGTCCATTGTTTTGTTTCTTTAAGTCCACTATGATGACAAGAGAGCAAATACAGAAAGAATATGATGCACTAGTTAAAAGCTCAGAGGTCCTTCTCAGTGCACTACAGAAAAAAAAGCAGCAGGAAGAGGAAGCAGAAAGGCTGAGGCGTATTCAAGAAGAAATGGAAAAAGAAAGAAAAAGACGAGAAGAAGATGAACAACGTCGAAGAAAGGAGGAGGAGGAAAGGCGGATGTAAGGCATTCATGTTGTCGCCTTGAATTAGAAGCTCACAGGATAATGAATTCTTCGTTTTTATGGTGGTTGATGAATATTCTTATTTTTAAAACTCATATTCTTATTTTTAAATATTAATTTTAGGATGAATTTGAAAATGGAGTAAGCTTATTTTGCAATCATAACATAAAATGATTTTAAGCATAATCTGAATTTTGGTTTAATTCTTAGACCTGAGGATTTCTTAACTTATTTTTAAAACTATGACTTTCATATTATTTTATAATCTAGGAAGAAGGTACTTCTTTTCTGCACTTTTAAAACTGATAGCATTTTTGAAGATTGCCATAATAGGGCAGACAGAAGGAATGTAAGAGTTGTCTAATTGGAGAAGGGCAAGAGGGGAGGAATGTGATTAGGACCTTAGAAGTAGGTTTAGTAACCAAGTTAATCCAGAAATGTTAAAGGTTATGGAATATAATTGTAGTTATTTTGTTTCTGAAGAACTGCTCTCAGTAGAGTTAGATTTTATTTTATTTTTTCAAAATGAGTTGCTAATGTGCATAGCCAGGAGGTTAATCTGACTTCCCATTTTGTAACGTTTGTTTATGAATAGTTAAATTTTCTTCTGAAGGATTTATTTTCTATTAGATTTTTGAAGAGTTTTTTGTTTTTTGTTAGGAAACTTGAGATGGAAGCAAAGAGAAAACAAGAAGAAGAAGAAAGAAAGAAAAGGGAAGATGATGAAAAACGCATTCAGGTCTGTACTCAGTAGGCACTCAGACTGAATTTCTATCAGAATAGAAACTACAAAATTATAAAACAGAAGATCTTGATTTACTAGATGAATTGTCATTGGTTTATCAGAGAGGAAAGGCAGTTTCTGAAGTGGTTATGGGAAGGGACTTTGGAGCTAGGGAAGTGAGTTCACATCCAGCCACTCACTGACAGAATTGTGACATTGCACGAGTCACAATGTGGGCCACAGTTTTCTCTCTCTGGAATGGAGATAAATAATTGTGAGCATTAAATAAGTTAATACATGTTAAAGCATTTAGAACAGTGCCTTGTTCAGTAAGTATTAGTTTGTTATTATGACTCATGGGGGAAAGAAAGTCAGATCAACATTCAGTTACAATTATTTACTGTTTTTTTAAAATGTTATTTTATTACTTTGTAGATACTGATATTAATAGGTTAGGATAAAGATATTCTCCCTACCCCCATTTTTTAAAAAGTCCATGTCTGAGAATAATTGATCCTCTATTTGAGTGTCTGTCCTGAGCACAACCAGCACTTTAAATTCGTGACCTCTGTTGTGTAGGTGTGGGTGTTAAGGTGATACCCAGGGTACTCTTGTGATGTTTGGGAGACTCCTACGCTAGTGACAGAATGGTGGACTCTTGGTTCGGGGAACGAGGAAGCATTAATCATAATATAGAAGAGGATACAGACGGAAGAGATTTCTGGTTAAACAGGATGTATTTCCTAGTCAAAAAATAAATAAAACGTGTATGGAACAATTTTACTGTAGTGAGGGGAATGATCAGGTAAACCAGTGGAGAGGCCCCGGTGCCATGGCCTTGTGTCCTGGCAGGCGGAGGTGGAGGCGCAGCTGGCCCGACAGCGCGAGGAGGAGTCCCAGCAGCAGGCGGTCCTGGAGCAGGAGCGCCGGGACCGGGAGCTGGCGCTGCGGATCGCCCAGAGCGAGGCGGAGCTCATCAGCGACGAGGCGCAGGCGGACCCGGCGCTGCGCAGGTACCTGCGGGGGCGGGGCGGCGGGACGCTGCTGCTTTCCTTACCCGCCTGCTTCTCCTTCCAGCTTGAGGGGAGTCGGAGAAAGTCATATTGCTTAGGTCCTGCTGTATTTGCCATTTAAAAATTATTTTTGTTAACTTCTACACCCTAGTGAGTGAAACTGTTCATTTTCTCAAAGTATTGAAATTAATACTGATAGTTTAGTTCATGAGTACTTTAAGAAAACGTATTAAGTTTTACTCTGAAATTATCAGAGTATTGTATAAAGAGTAGACAAGTAATTTCTAAGTATCTGTGGTTGAATACTGGCATAAAAATCAGTGAATATGTTAGAATCCAGTTTAATATATTTGAAGTTGAAATTTAATACTTTCCTAACGCAAATTTAAAGAGTATCTCACATACCCTAACACTTGAGAAATTTTACACATACACACATCCTCCCCCCCAGCACCCTCATGATTTCGAATAAATAGATTTTCCTTTCCAAGAAGGAAGCTTAATCACATTGAAATCTTTTGGCTCCTCAGGTTTCTGAATTATCTCTAAATAGTATGGAGTGTGGAGGAATATGGAAGTTCTTATTAAAAGTTGCAGGAAGGTTTTACTATAACAGATTCATTTTTTTAAAATATAGAACATAGAAACATTAGTTATTGTTATTATTTATTTGTAAAAACAAACTAGTTTGTGGGGTTCCTTTATGTGTAGGTATCTACGTTGTATATATGTTGATGTGGGACACGTAGATGTGTGTGACCATGCTTTTCAGAATGTCAGAGTGCTGTTTATGACAAAGTAATTAAAATACAGCCACTAGATGTTGCTATTTCCTTGTGAAAGGAAAAAAAACTTGGTCCACTTTGCAAGGTGACGATTAGATTTTGTTTAGCTGAAAACAAAGATAGGGCAGGAAAAGGGTATGTTAAGTTGCCTTCACACTTTTTCTAGTAAGTGATTATATCCAGCAGCTCTGGAGTCCAAATTGCATATGAAAGTTGCATTTAAATAAACTGAATAGGCCTGCGTGTTGTAATAATTGTTAAGTCTTTGGTTTGGGTCCACTATTTGGGCTCTGTATTAACATTTCACTGTAATTAAGACATTTTTGGTCGGCTGTGGCTTTTGTAACTGCAGACTCAGCCCAGCTGCTGTTCGGTTCTTTCCACCTGTGCTTGGGTGGCATGGCTGGAGCCTGTGTTGATAACTGACCAGTGGACTAAGCCAGGCTCCTAACAAGCCAAGTGCTGGCCCTGATGTGCGTGAGGAAGTCCCATAGTTGACAGAGCTGACTTTATTATGGTTGAAACTTAGTGAGAGACTCATTAAGGGAGTCATTGTTGGTATTTATGGTTTAACTCTATGTTTAAGCATTTAAACAATTTAGCTCTATCCAGTGTCATTCCATGTATTATGTATAAGATACTGGCTCTTATGTAGACAACTTCCCATCCTCAGAAAGATGCACTTCTTCCAATGTGAGTGGTCTCAGAGAAAGAATGGACAATTTAGGACCTTTAACATAAGGGGCGAGTTACCTGTGATTTAGGTTAAACAGAATTAACTAGGTGATGAGACCACTACCAAGTAATTAGGAGATACTCAAGCAGTTATAACTTGAATGGCAGAAGCGTTAGTTTAGTTCTCCTGTGGGAATGGTGTCCCCTCCTTGGACTGCCCCTTCAGGTCCTTTCTGCCAGTTCTCCAGGAAGCTCTCCCTGACCCTCAGGTCCCAGAGAAGTCCTTCCCTTCTGAACTGCACGGTTATTTTATATACTGAACTACAAGCATTAGCACTTCATTGTGGATGATGTTCTGTATAGATTTTCCATGTTTGGTCGTTTTATCTTACTCCATGGGCTACAACTAAGTGTTTTTGAATGTTTATGTTATCTTTGTTAGCAGTGAATTCTTTCTAACACATTTATGAGTACAAACCTCTCTAAGTAACTGTTTTATTTATTTATTTAATTTATTATTTTTTGGGGGGTACATCAGGTTCAATCATCTGTTTTTATACACATATCCCCGTATTCCCTCCCTTCCTTGACGCCCCCCCCTCGAGTCCCCCCCACCCTCCCCGCCCCAGTCCTCTAAGGCATCTTCCATCCTCGAGTTGGACTCCCTTTGTTATACAACAACTTCCCACTGACTATCTATTTTACAGTTGGTAGTATATATATGTCTGTGCTACTCTCTTGCTTCGTCTCAGCTTCCCCTTCACCCCCTGCCCCCTCCCAAACCTCGAGTTCTCCAGTCCATTCTCTGTATCTGCGTTCTTGTTCTTAATATATGGCATGAAAATGTTCTTGGATTCTGTGATACGTTAAAAAATATGTGTAGATAGATTCTGCTGCAGTAAACAATTTCAAGTTACTTTTCCAGCTTGGATTCCCATCCAGCAACTTCTAAGTAAGAAGTGGTTCCCACTTATGTAATATATTTTAAATACATTACATGATATGTGATCTCAATCAGTTACACATATGATCCTTGATGTAATGATTTCACATTACCTAAAATTATAAAGTAATATCTAGATTCTACTAAAAACAAACACCCAAACCTCACATGAATAATTTTTTAATCTAAAGGTAATATATTCACTCTTTAATTTTCACGGAATGCCTTTATTTTTTTCTAATCATTTGTGATGAAGGTTTAAAAACATTAAAATTCTGTGTTCTCATACATAGATTAAATAAAGGTAATGGAGTTTTTAAAATCAATTTGCAAAGTCACTGAAACACAAATTTGGCACAATCCAGATTTTCCTGGTTCAGCACTGGTTATGGGATTGACTAAAATATGTGTATTCTTTTCACAGAATTAATGGAACAGGACCCAAAATAACACCGTATGTTATTTCCCTTTTAAAATTGATTTAATTGTATAACCTTTTTTTATTCTTTTTTCATAGGTTGTGGATGCTTTTTAGGAGAAATATTTTCCTCATTGAAGTAAACTTTATATCATTATCATCACTGTCATTATTATTATTATTTTGCCCAGGAAAAATGTGTAATGCTTCTGTTTGGTGCTCAGTCACATAGTTCATGATTTGGTTTCTTTCTTTGTGTTTGCTAACTTTGTTTAAACTCTTAACACCCATTTTATTTTATGTTTTTAATTATCCCTTACTTATGTCATTATAGAAGTAGATGTAGAGGTATAAATAAGAATAAATAAAATATGTAAAGTGTTTGAGTCATGGCAGGTAGCTTAGTTTTCAGTATATGTGTGTATATATATATATAATAGTTCATGCTGCTAGTATCTATAATAGCTCATAATCTGAAGTTATATATATAACGCTAATTTTGGTGCTTGTGTATCGTTTTGTTATGAAAATCTCCCCGCAGAGAGAGAATCTAAGTAACATTTGGAATTTACATATAAATTGTACTTTATATGCATAAAATATATTTTTGCATATATTTTTATGTATGTACTATATATATATAATTTTGAAATATATTTAAAAATCTGAATTTTAACAGCTTTTAGGACTCCAACTGTAGCCCTTTATAATGGTGGTTCTTAACTCTGTCAGATTCCAGTACTAGTAACAAATGCTATATAAATGATGCAGCCTACATTAATAATTCTCTCTAAACAATACATATAAAAGAGAAATAAAAACACAGTAATTTATAATTATTTTATTATATTTATTTTAATATTTACTTTAATGTGAAAGTGCTTGCTCACAAGTTCAGGAAAACATAGTCAGGTACTCAGACGTTTTCACATATACGTAGAATCACCACGAATGCAGCAGCTACAAGTGCCAATTGATATAAGAATGTTGTATCAGTCAATTAAATGTCATGAAATGGTGAACATCCTTTGTAAAGTTCTGAACAGAGTTAAATACAGTGTCCTCTTCATTATACAACAGTGGAGGAATTCCTAGGGAAATTCTGTGACTATTAAAACCATGCAAAAAAAGGGTTGTTTTACATGTGGAACTTTATGTATAACTATATGTATATAGTTTACATGTAAAACTGTATGTGTGTGTTTCACTTCTGTGTGTCTGTTGGACATGTTAAAGTCACATGGGATGTGGGGCAGTTCTTCTTGTGCAGGACATTTGGCACCCCTGACCCCTCACCTTATCAGATGCCAGTAGTGGACTCGCACAGCGTCATTGTTCCCACAGTGCACCAAATATTTTGAAACTGTGTCTGAGTGGATACTGTTGAGCTTGAATTAAATAAACCTAGCAACCAGCTGATGTCTAAGGTAAAATTGTATTTGCACATAGTTTGGAAAAACCAGAAGGAAAAAAACACCTGGGTGCAGGAGCCGTTTCTATCTAGCATGTATGGTGCAGCTCCTAGAGCAGTAGCAGGCTCAGGTGGGATGTTGAATTAGTAGAGATTGCCATCCAGTGTGAGTCGGTGTCAGGGCATCTGCGGATGAAATCTCTGTACGATGAACAGACTGTGGAGTAAGGAGCTTTGAAAGGCTGTGCATTCCCTTGAAATCTGCTGTGGGAAAAGACATGTGAAGTTAGAAAATTCTTATTAGATTAATTTTATTAGATTATATTTGTGTTTTTTACTTTGTGTTTGTTGTCCTCGATCATCAGTTTTGAAAGATTACTTTTTCTCTGGCTGTGCTTGCTTGGCTAGACCTCTGTCAGCACCGAACCTTAGCTAGTGTTCCTCACAAGGACAGAGAGAGTCCTCTGCTCTCTTATAACCAAGGTCCCAGCTCTTGGCTGGCATCTGGAAAACTGAGCCCTGAGACACACATAGCCATCTTCTTTTCTTTTGATTTTTGCTGATCTATAAGATTTTGAGGTTACCAGAGTCTGATGAATGAATGAGAAAGTGATTAATTATGAAGGAAGAGAGCAAAGGACAGAAAAATAAAATACTAATGAAGTTGACGAACATGATGACATGAGCATTCCATTTCACAGAGTTAAGCAAATTTTGAGAAAAGTTGCACTCTTCTGGGTAGTAAAAGAAAAGTAAGTTTTTGCCTTTGGAAAATGTTTATCCTTGGAAGGTCAGAACACTTCTGATCTTTAATTTAACAAGTGCTTTGATGCATTTGAATTTTTTTAGGCATGCTTTGATTTAGAATTTTAGACCTTTGAATACATCAGACTCTTATTTAAACTCTGATGTAAAATAAATCAGTTTGGTTTACCACCATTATGCCTTGTCTAATTAATATTTACTAAGCAATCCCAGTGCAAAAATCCTTGTATAGAATCTGTATCCTGCCAAGTTTTCTGTATGCATTTAGAATATGCTGATTATATTCTATACATAAAAATATTACAGAAGCATGGTTCTCATGAGATTTTTTTTTTCTCATGAGATTTTTATCTAAAAGTTTCTACTGCAGAAATGAAGTTCAAATAACTTTAACTGGATTTAAACAAAAATTTTGTTGATTTTATGGCTATCTGTATTGAAAAGTATAGTATTGACTTTTACAAAATAAAATAATAATGTATGGTTAATATATCAGTAACCCTATTGAAAAAATAAAATTTAATTATACTTTTAGTTCTTTAAGTAATTTATATAGTTGTCTTTTACATAACTATGTTCTATTATCCTTTTTCTTATAGGGAACAAATGGCGAAAGAAATGTCAGAAATTTTGAGTAGGTTAGTGCAGTGTAATTTGGGGAAATAAGTGTCGCCTCAGAATCATGTTTTTTAAATTACTTTTCATTATTTGGACCAGAACCTGTTATATGAGTAGCCTGTTCTTTCCATGTAGATTTTCTGTACAAGAAATGTCACTCTGCCCTCATGCCACACTAGTATAGAAAAAGGTAAAAGAAAAAAAAAAGAAAAAACACTTCCTCTACATTGGCATTTCTCAGTGGGGATACCCCTGGCATTTTGGAGAGGACTGTTCCTTGTTGGCAGTACTGTCTTGCTTACCACGGGCCCCCACCAGTTCAGTCTCAGTAGGCGAGTCCTTCCTGTCCTCGCCATGAGAGGAACATTTTGAAATGCCCCCTGAGGGTGGTGCTGCCCACAGCACCTGGTTGCAGGGGACGTGGGGAAGAGTGTGGCTCCAGGCAGCTCCTGTCCACCGTAGCCCAGAGTGGAAGACCACCGGTGTAAAAGTAGAGCCACCAAGGAATAGAACTTCCCAGCAGGATCTGGTCCATTACCAAGTGAATACGAATCAATAACATTTCAGCTTTCAATTCTGGAGTTCCAGAGTTAATGGAAAGTGTTAAAATTAATATATTTTTTAAAATCAAAAGTCAATTTTGCTACTACCTTACTCTGTATTTCACATGATTGTCTTTATAACAAGTCTAAATAATCAGTAAATGAAGGTGTACCTGCATTTTGCTATTTTAATAACTCCAAAGATTGGTGGGGAACATTTAAATGAATTTGATTTGTGTACTTCTTAGGATGCTGAATATGCTTTTTAACAGATGTATTTTTGTTTGAGGTAATATGAGTGAAAAGTTAGTGATGGTAAAACCATATTTTAAGCAATAATAATTTGAATTCAGTGTGATTTTTGAAAGTATCAAAATATACATGTGTATATCAACATCTCTTCTGTATTCTGACAGTCTATAAAATCATATATTGTGTAAATTCACTTTCTCTTTCAAAAGGAAAGAAAACAGCAGCAAAACCCCATAATTTCTGCTGCTCTTCTAGAAAATACTGGTAGAAGAGCTAGGAAGAAAAGAGAATTTTTTTTGTTAGTTTATTGAATGGTGGTTTCAGGATATAGTAAAGAAAAAAAAGAATATTTCAATAATGTTAAAAGCGTAATTTATTGTTAAGGGTGATTGAGAGACCTTGCTGACACACAGCTGGCTCTTTTTGAGCAAAGCCGTTAAGAAAAAGCTCCATGGAGAATGGCCAGTCACACAGCTTATGAAAAGAAGAGATGCTGCAGTAAACTTGAAACAGATCTTAACCATGAAAATGCAGGAAGGACTAAATGGGCACAGATTGTTCTTTAGCCAGGCTTATAAGTGACTAAAAATCATCATGTCTGACAATTTTTATGTAGGGTGAAGTATGCTGTTTTTTATTCTCTAAAAGGAAAGCATAAATAGTCCTTTTAAAGAGGCAAAAGTACGTTCTTTGTTTCATTGTTAAGCTTAATAGTGAAGGAATAATTTTCTTTATTTCAGGAAGGAGGATACATATTTTCAAGCATCATTTTTAAATAACATCAGTCTCATTAAGTGTCTTTGTCTTGATTGTTTGCCAGGATTGCGGTTGTCTTTCAAAATGTAAAATGCTTAGAAAATATGAGCTCATTTTCAGTATTATACCATGATCATCCCTCCTTAAGAGGAAGGTTTTTCCAAGTAGTGGATCACAAAGGGGAATTGCTTTGATACCCAAGAAGCAATATTTTAGTTTTTTAATATTTAGTTCTTTTCATATTGTGCCATCTTCCTTTCATGTCTTGAAATAGGATGTATTTAAATTTTTCCTTTGTTACACTTGCAGCTTATCTGAGTGTCTGCTGTGTAGCAAGTGTAGTCTTCTGCTGGAAAATAATATTCATTATTACAGAAAAGAAATTTTCCCTGTTTTTTTGGAATAATTGTTTCAAATTATGTGTATAGAAACAAATCTTAAGCTCTCAGTAGCACAGCTATGAAAAAGCCTATTCTGTTTAATTTTAAATTATTTATTTTATTTTTTATATTTTAAATATATATATTTTATTTTTAAATTTCTTTCATCTTCTCCCACTCAAATGTTCCTACTACATGGGTCAAGATAAAACATTTGTGCCCTTTGAAATCTCTGTTATCTGTTGCATGACCTACAGCCTTTTCCTTTAATTTATTGGTTGTCATATTATCACTCACTAAATATGAGGGTGTGGTTTTATCTGCTTATAGAACTTTTCTAAATGTTAACACAGAAGCCCAAAAGTCACAGGAGTTTCCAGGCTCCCGCAGCTCTTTTAGCCTGTCTCTAAAGACTTAGGCAGAGGGTGGCAGTTTGGCTACTCCCCTGGGGACCTGTAAACATCCAGATGCCAAGGGAGAGTCTGAGCCAGTAGGAAGGGCGGGGCTTGGCCATCTGCAGCTTCCAGTAGTCTGCAGGTGATTGGCTCATAAACAAACCCTTCATGTGCTTCTAATGATCTTAAAGGATATTGAGGAGTTCTCTTTTGATTTAAAAAAATTTTTTTCAATTGAAGTGTAGTAGATTTACAATATCGTGTAAGTTTCAGGTGTACAGCACAGTGAATCAGTTACACACACACACACACACACACACACACACTTTTTCAGATTCTTTTCCCTTATTATATAATATTGAGTTTAGTTCCTGTGTTATACAGTAGGTCATTGTTGGTTATCTATTCTATACATAGTAGTGTGTAGATGTTAATTCTAGCCTCCCAGTTTATCCCTTTCCTACCACCCTTTCCCCTTTGGTAACCATAAGCTTATTTTCTGTGTCTGTGATCTCTTTCTGTTTTGGAAATAAGTTCATTTGTGTCTTTTTTCTTTTAGATTCTACATATAAGTGATATCATATGATGTGTCTTTCTCTTTCTGTCTTACTTCACTTAGTATGATAATCTCTAGGTCCATCCATGTTGCTGCAACTGGTGTTATTTCATTCTTTTTTTATGGCTGAGTAATATTCCATTGTATATATGTACCACATCTTTATCCATTCATCCGTTCATTGATGGACATTCAGATTACTTCCGTATCCTGGCTATTGTAAATAGTGCTGCTGTGAACATTGGGGTGCATGTACAAGGGTGGGTCAAAAATTATCTGCACTCTGGCTGTAGAATTTACAGAAGTTTTAATATAACCAGAGTGCGGATAATTTTTGACTCATCCTTGTATCTTTTTGAATTATGGTTTTCTCTGGATATATGCCCAGGAGTGGGATTACAGGATCATATGCTAGCTCTATTTTTAGTTTTTTAAGGAACCTCCATACTGTTCTCCATAGTGGCTGTACCAGTTTGCATTCCTACCAACAGTGTAGGAGGGTTCCCTTTTCTCCACACCCTCTCTAGCATTTATTATTTGTAGACTTTTTGATGATGGCCATTCTGACTGGTGTGAGGTAATACGTCATTGTTCTTTTGATTTTGAGAAATATATATAAATGTATTGTCTTAATGTTTATACATCCATGAGTTAGAATATTTAAGCTGAGGTCTGGGGAAAGTCCATGGTACTAGAATATTGAAAATCTAATATGGCTGTTGAATGATGCACTGGAAAATTTTAATTTATCTGGGCATCCCATAGTACACCATTTTTAGTCTCGTCTGTCAAAGATACAAAAATTATTATATGTTTTTCCAGTTCTCAAACTTACGTTCACTTTCTTGCCTGTTTAGTCAACATTTCATTCGTGTTTCTAGTTTAAATATGCAAAAATGTATAATAATTACAGAGGCCCTGCTGTACAAGCCACCAAGGCAGCTGCTGGGACCAAGAAACATGATCTTAGTAAATGGAAATATGCAGAACTACGTGATACCATCAATACTTCTTGTGGTAAGTGTACGGGGAGGATGAAAAGTGGGAAGACTCCATAGCTGGCAGGTAATAATAAATTCCCTAGACCGGAGTGGGAATTTTGTTCATATAAATTAGTTTAAGCCATTCTCTTTGTTACTCTCACCTTGAAATGAATACCTAGTTTATTCACAAGGCTAAAAGGAAGACATGCTTTCATTTTGCCCATCTCTTGCAGAAATCGGTGAGGAAAAGCATAGAGAAATTATGGCTTGTGCTGTATTAATGACTGACCCTCCTAACATTATTCATAGTAGTTAAATACCTATCAGACTCTTTTGGTCCATGAATGCAAAATAAAAAATGGCATTGGAGTCCTTCCTTTTGAAAGCTATTTTTCTTCCAACAGAACAGAGGATCCCACACAGTTGTGTCCACATGTAAATCATAGTGTTTGAATTCAGGACACTGTAACGAGGAACTCAAGTGTCATAATCGTACAGGACACCTCACTATGTTCTTTCCCTCTTCACTGAGTTTATCTGCATAATTACAGATGTAAAAATTGTGGTGCATGTAAATCTAGCTTGTTATTCGAGCACAGCGACTTCTTATCCTATTGTTGCAGTCTGTGACCTTAAGCAAGTGACTTAAACTTCCTGATTCAAGTTCTTCATCTATAAAAGACCTATTTTAGTCCAGGGTTGTTGTGTGGAGCAAAGATACAAGATAGTAATAATGCATAAGAAAATGCTCTGTAACTATAAAAGGCAGTATTACCATGAAGTGCTTATCTGTATCAATAATTAGTTTACTTTTGATTTTATACTGTTAATTTAAACATGAAATCTTCATTTAAAAAATATATATGATTCCACAGAATAATTATGCTAGACAGCTAAATTAGGGTGTTAATTACCTTTTTTTTTTTTTAACTCTCTCTATGTAATGGATAGATATTGAGCTCCTGGCAGCTTGCAGAGAAGAATTTCATAGGAGACTAAAAGTATATCATGCTTGGAAATCCAAGAACAAGAAGAGAAATACTGAAACAGAGCAACGTGCTCCAAAGTCTGTTACTGATTATGGTAAAAACAAATCTGTACTTTTGAATATTTTATATGAGTGTAAAAAGTATATGTATATAATTACATTAAGGCATTTGGGTAAAATTGTCCAATATAAATTCTCTCTTACTTTAGAACTGTGGGTCCACTGAACCTAACATAACCCTCATGGCTTATCTTTCAAAGTATTATGCTGTTAGATACATCTTTAAAGTCGTATTTATTTAAAAGTATTTACTTTACTTGTTAAGATAAATTCTGGAGGTAAGAATAATCTTGTCGGGACTGAGGAAGTTGTGTGATAATGCTATAAATATATATTCTTTCCACATACACATATATACACATATGAAAAATGATGTGTGGAAATGTAAAGATTACTGTGAAAAAAGAATACTTACTGCAAATACTAGTTTATAATACTGTGAAAATATGAGTGAGAAATAGTACCTTGATTTAGACCAGAGTTTTGCCTAGACCAGAATTTGATTTTTTGATTGAGATCCTAAAAATGAATTTTGTTACTTTGTTATGCAAAAGGCAAAGCTGTATACCTGAAATTGAAAAATAGAGCAGAATAGATATAACCTAGTAAAAGCAAATATTAGCTTTAACATTAATTAAGAATACCTGGGATATGAGTTGTAATTTCAGTCTTAAAAGCAGTAATTGGAATTTCATTTATTCAGCTTGCTACTGGCACAATTTATTAGGTTAATTCTGGTTAATGTCAAGGTGAAAGTATATTTAATATCTTTCTTAAAAAAGAGGTATATTCGCAGCATTTGGTAGTATAGTTTAGCCATGCATGACGCAAGTTGACTTAGAAAATGAGTTCATGGTTATATTTTGCCTCCTTCACCACCTTCCTAGCAAATAAAACAGTGTTTGAGGAAAGTCAATTAAATGGTGAAATTTTAGTGTTTCTAAGATGTAAAGGTGAGATTGAGGAAGGGAAGCATTATTAGTAGTAAGAGATATTAGTGCTAATGACTGCTCACAGGTGTCGTCAGTCAGAAATAACGCTCGTGGAAGAGCAGTGAGCTTGCCTGCAACTAAGAAATGTCAGGTGGCAGGCCCTCTAAATATTGCTCTTCTGTGACCACCACTCTCTTCTCCAGTTTAAAAATTTGTCTTTGGAAATCGAAGATGACAGGATGAGTCCATTATCTGTTCACTGTCTGTACCAAGTTTCTACCACAGTGGCTTTGTTTTGTAAAAATGGCAAAGGGTTTTTCTTTTTAGCTATAACCTTTAGCTGTAATGTTCTAATCACGACCTTCAATTGATTGGCTTTCATTATGTTCTATTTAAAAATTTATACATCTGAATGATTGCACTTCTTAAAACAAAAAGAAATGTGTTGTAATATTTGGGCACACACATTTTTAATGAATATATAAATATTTCTTGTATTATTGTATCAAACCAAACTTTGGTACCTTACTCATCCAACTTTGCCCCAAAAGCAGGAAACACACATGGCTTACCTTACTGGTTCCTATACTGTTTCCATTCATAATGTACTATTTGAAAGAACAACAGAGTAGATTAAGAAAATTTCCCAAGAGTCCCATCCAGGTATATGAACAAAATTAGGAATTGTGTATGAACACGCTCCGCATATGTGTAGCCTTCAGAGAATTTGAATGTGGGTCATTTTCAGGATAAAATGTAACTTGTGCTCTGAAAAGTACTTTAAAAATTTTTTCTTTTTCTTTTTCTCTCATGTAAAATTCACTCTGACACAGGAGTACAGTTAAAAGGTAAAAGGAAAGGTGAAGGGCACCAAGATGCTTAACAGCTCATTTGAGAAAATTCTGTACTTCAGGTGGTTTCCTAATGGTGAAGCTGCTTGACCTTTAAAAGGAACTACTCTGTAGTTTAATATTTAGAAGGATTAGAATTCATTAATTTGAGGAAATAAAATGGTGACAACTTACAATTAAAAATAAAACTTGGTGTTATTGCCTTTAAGAGTGAGACATTGACAAATCATGGTAAATTCTTAGAGTTGGGAGTTGGGAGGCTCAGACCACTTTCCTGTGTGCTGTTCTGGGTGAGCACGTGCTCATCACATTTACCCCGGAAAGAGGCTTTCAGAAATAATTTGTGGGGGCAGTGGCAAATTACTCAGTAAATATTTACATGTACTCGCTTAAAAGAGTGACTTTGGAGAATAGTTTTATTTCATAGTTCCTAAATAAAAATGTTGTAAGTTTAAGATTTAGGACAATGTGAAGAAATGAAAACATGCTAAGTTTATGTAAGTGGGGCAGTGTTTCTTCTCTGTGGAAAAAGAATTTTTTAAAATGAATTTATGGGTGATTCTCTTTTTTTTTCCTACAAAAATTCTAGTAGTGCTTTAAAGGTACTCTCATGTTGATTATTAAGTCACTGTTTTGGATTTTTGTTTGGATATTAGTGTTCAAAAATTAAATTTTAGTCCTCTTTTTATGTCCATCAAGTAGGATGTCCTAAAAACATAATCAAAATAGCTTTAAAAAACTGGAAAGCAGCATCTACTTGTAGGTAATTCTGGGAGTATTTGGCTATGGATAGGGTATTTATTTGTTAGTCACCACCTCCATTGATGGCAAGACATTATAAAATAGAAGAATGCTCATTTAACAATTTTGGCATTTTTATCTTTTCTTCAACATAAAATATTTGTTCACAGATTTTGCACCATTTTTGAACAATTCACGTAAGTCAATGGGTGGTAACTCCTGAGCTAACTGGAAGATGGGTTAAAAATACTTTATAAAGTACTAATTTCTTTTAAACATTGTTTTGCTACAATTTTAAGGTGAATTGTAATACATTAGTGTTGGTTTATCTGTACTAAGATACTTAATTTGAGATGGTATTTTCATTTGGATCACTCCAAAATATATATGCAGAACAAATTTTAATTAATCTGCTATTTTATCAAATTACTTCCTTTTAAAAAAAACTGGCATTTTAAACTGAGTATACACAGATCGTATTGTAGCAAAACTCTATCTTAAGAAGCAGCTGATCTTTTAGAATAAAGACTAACTTTAGGTGTTGGTTTCAAATACTGTGATGGTGTAAGCATTTCTGTCTGAAGAGATCTGCATTTCATATGATAATGTACACAGGCTTAATAAAATACCTCTTAATAGGAAGAGGAGATCATTCTGTTACTTTTACAGTTTCCTTTGATGCACATTTTTTGATAATTTAAAAGCTTTGAGTCATCTTGGTGTATAGTAAATTTCTTCTAGAATCAGTTGAGCAGTAATGATTTGAATATAATGCCGTACGTATTTGCCAACTGGTTGGACATGGTTTTTTAGTGCTTCCAGTAATTTACAAACTTACAAATTTGAAACTTATTCACACTTTTGAAGATAACAGATGTGAAAGAAACAGTTGTTTAGAAGATTAGTTTCAAGCTTTTTAACATCTGTATCTTTGTACTTTTCCAGATGAATATTCATTTTTAGGCTTTGCGAATATAATTCCATTTCTCACATAAGTGGAAAAAGCCATCCAGGGCTTTCCATTGGGTTTCTTAATTTTACCCAATGTATTAAGTTAGAGTAGATTGTTATTTTGAAAGGAAAAAAGTAGGTTTTACTAATGGGTGGCCATCAGTATCGTAGTAAGTTTCTGTCAACAGGACATTGAGTTCTAATTCACTGCTTAAGATGGAGGGATTTTTTTTTTTAATCCTTTGATAAAATGTCTTAGTTTTGAGTTAGTGTATTTTCTGCAGAGCAGGTCGTTTTTAAAACTCGAAATGGAAGCACTGAACTGTAAGTCTTTTTGAGAGAACATGAACGAGAGAATAAATAAGCTCATCCTGGTGACATGCTAACGGTGATACGGCTTTTTAAGGTTACTAACAAAACTGGGCCTCTTTCTTTCATAGGCATATGCAGCTTTGCTAACTGCTTTTTGCTTCTCTTCTTTGCACAGAAATAAATTCAGCTGCTATAAAGCTTTTGCTATTGGTGCAAAAAGTAGAATAAGAGTAATTTCATCCTTTCAGTATTTGAAAGTCTTACAAAAGCCATGTGACTGTCCTTGACTTATACATATTATATAATTTTTCGCTGACATACTTAGCTTTTCAGTGAGATTCTTAATTGAGCTGAGGTAAATGATTGGTCCACCTTTAAAGCTGTGAGTATAGAGCATATTAAACAGATTTACCAGAATTATGCTCCTGAAGATGTAAAGTCATTGCCCCAGAGAACTATATTTTTTCAGGAAAAAAAACAACAACAACAACCATTTAGTAATGAAAATTGAGCAAGGGAAAAGAGATTGATACGAGTTCAATGGCCAGTGTTAGAAGAAAAGCAAGGATTTTTCTTTTCTATTGGCAAAGAGAACTAAATATCATGCACTTTCCACTTACTGCGGTGGATTTTATTCCAAGAGAAATCTGATTTCAGAGTAAGTAAATCTCTCTGAGTGCAAGTTCATGCTTACTGTTACAGTTTTGTTGTTGTCATGAAGTTGTCTTAATCTTATTAGCAAAATATCTGTTATCTTGGCCGTTTTATTTTATTTATTTATTTTTTATTTTTTGGCACACGGGCTTAGTTGCTCCGCGGCATGTGGGATCTTCCTGGAGCTGGGATCGAACCCGTGACCTCTGCATTAGGAGGCAGATTCTTAACCACTGCGCCACCCAGGAAGCTCTATCTTGGCCATTTTAAATCCCACATTCAGCTGGCAAAGGAAAAAACTTTTATGTCTTTCACTTTTTGGGCAAAAATTGTGATTAAATTGACAAATATCTAGAGTCCCTCAAATTTGTGAAATTACTGTTTGTTTCATCATAAATAGTCCCGTAAAACTTATTCTGCAGCCTTCATTTCAACTCTTTGGAGGAAAAATATAAACCTAGTAAACAATAATAGTTCGCTTTCTTGCCATGTGAGTTCATTTTAGGTGCAGATGCTGTCATTTGTGGGAGTCTGCCAGGGGCTGCTTGTTGTTATTGCTGCTGTTGCTGGTGGTGGTGGTGGCGGCAGTGGGTGTGTGTGTTTGTGTGTGTGTTTACGATGCCAAGGAACATCTTCAGTGAAAGAAAATTCTAAGAAATCGCACTCTGAATTATATTGAATTCATATTTACATTTTGTTTTAAATTCACTGTTAGGAACCCCTCTTCTTGCTTTTTAAAAAATTTGTGGTGCATTTTTGGGTTAAAGGCTGTTTTCCTTATCCCCCGGGCTGCTGATGTGACTTCCCTTGTTCTCTCTGACAGCTCAGCAGAACCCGGCGGCTCAGCTCCCTGCCAGGCAGCAGGAGATCGAGATGAACCGACAGCAGCGCTTCTTCCGCATCCCATTCATCCGCCCTGCGGACCAGTATAAAGACCCGCAGAACAAGAAAAAAGGCTGGTGGTATGCCCATTTTGATGGACCATGGATTGCCCGGCAGATGGAGCTTCATCCTGACAAACCACCCATCCTCCTCGTGGCTGGTGTGTACGATTCACGTGAAAAAAAACTTATAAAGGAGACAAGGATAAAGGAGACAAGGATTATATACCCTCTGAATGAAACAGTGTAATGTAATAATTCATTACATTTCAGGGTGGACATGGAGTTTTGCAGTTAAGTCACATCAGTTGAGGGTAACATTTACAATGTGGGATCACTTGAATTAATTATGTCCTTGTAGAGCACATAAAAACTTTTCTGTGTCCTAGGAACCTTTTCATTGGTGTTTACTTACGCCAGTTGCTTTGTAACGGTTTAAGGAAATGTAGCAGTTTTATTAACACTGCTAATTTGTTTGATCAACTGCATGGTTAATACATTTTGAAATGGTACTTGGTGGAGGATGCATTTGTTTCTGGTGTATTTATGAAGCAGATTTCAATCTTAGAGGAGGGAAATAGTTTTAAAAATCCTCAGATCTGTGAGAATTGGTAGACATTTCATGAATAAAGTTTACAACAAATGGTTCTGACAGGTGGTATGGTAATTCTCTGACGTCTCCTCTGTGCAGGTAAGGATGACATGGAGATGTGTGAGCTGAATCTTGAAGAGACAGGCCTGACTCGAAAGCGCGGTGCTGAGATTTTGCCAAGACGGTTCGAAGAAATTTGGGAGCGCTGTGGAGGCATCCAGTATCTTCAGAAAGCGATTGAGAGCAGACAGGCCAGGCCCACGTATGCCACGGCCATGCTGCAGAATCTGTTAAAGTAGAAGTTGCACTATCCTTGCAGCTGGGAGCCCTTGCCATGGCACTAGGTAGGGAGTGTGCCCAAGAGAGTTAACCATTCCACGATCAACCTAGAATTACTTACACAAAGTGAACAGATTTTATTAATCATGGCTTTTTGTTAATTTAAGATTAATTATGGTAGTGAATTTGGGACCTAAAAATTATTTTCTTGTAGCCAGCTATAACTGTTAGACCTCTCATTATTCTAATACTTGTTACACTTGGACAGACTCTGACATTTCTCCTTCTTTGCCAATGGACTACCCTAAATCCACCTTAACTGTTCTCTAGGAAAAGAAGTTTTAAAAGAATGCAGAATTCTTGCTTTTTAAGCTTGGCACAGTACCATATAACTGGAATAAAGAACACTGCACTTCAACTTTCTTACAAAAATAAGGCACTTAAAATGATCAAGGCACTGATGTTTTGATCTGAAAGCTGTATACTTTCTTTACTCACTTTTTCAGAAATTCATGGAAATTTCCATCAAAGGTGGAAATTTTTATTTTTCCCCCTCTTTTGCAGTGTCTTGGTTTGAGTAAAGCAGTTTACCAGAAGTTCTAGAATTTTGGAGAGAGCCTTAATGTGTTTGCTGCGATCTGTGGTAAGGAAAGTGCATGGTATCTGGCACAGATAGGTTTTGCTTTCCTATCACATTGCGTTGTTATAAGAATGTGTTCTTATATTCCATGGACAAATAAAGGAAATTCAGATCATTTGAATGCTTGAAAGTTTTGAGATAATTTTTGTTTCATTTAGAAAAGGAAATAGGTTTTAGGTGGCAGTTTGGCTTAACTGGACTGAATTCAAATATTCTTTCATTTTCATCTCAGCTGCAATTTTGTATCAGAATCTTGTCCAAGTTGTTTCATGTGATTTAAACTAGTGTTCTGCTTCAAAACAGCTTTGTTTTTAAAAAAATTCCTGTTGTCTTTTTTGGCCTTTGAGATTTTGGTAGTTGTAGGACTCTTTTATAAGCTTTGTAATTCAAAAACCCTGCACTTAGGAATTGCTTGTTTCATGTAACTGATAATTTAAAAACAAAAAAACGTTTTGTTTGTGTGCTGTTTAGTTTTGATCAAATGTCAGCAGTTTCAAGCCTAATATTTATGACTTTCATATTAGGAATTTGAAAACAAAAATACATCAAGGAGTTGTGTTGACATAATCCTAAGGAGTCTTGTTTGTATTTTAGAATAAAATTAGAAAATAAAATTATTCTCTGTACTTTTTTTTTTCCTGATGTTTGAAGACCCTAACCTTTGAAATGAATTCCCAGTGATTTTTTTTTTTTCCCCTAGAAAGAGTACCTCAGTTAGGAAAGTGTTTCCCAGCTGATTGGATTAGTGCTTGTGAGCCAGACACTGTTTTCAGAATTGCTTCTCTCATAATATGTCTTAGTGTAGAGGTATTTATTTATTATGATACTGTGCAAATGATTGTCTTCTGTTAAAGAAATTAAATGGCCCTGTCTGTACTGTTGAGAATGTGAATGTGATTATCTTTCGAAGGCTGCATTACTGCATAGACTCACCCACCCTTGAGTCATTTGGTTCCTGTGATTTGGTGACAGAAGGTCTGGTTACTGAAAATAAATGTCCTGTTCTCCCTCTTCTTATCACTCGCCTTGAACTGGTGTTTTTATTTGTACAGGATAGTGAATGATAAGCTTTTCTCTTAACTGATAACAAGTAGCGTCCTGGAAGAAAATTTAGTAACTAAATAGGTTTTTAATGACTTGTGCTTTTAGTGCTGTGTTCAGAAACAGTTTTGTGTGTGTCCTAGATACATGCAGGCACTTGATGGAAAACTAGTCACACAGGTTAAATGATCATAATGAGAGAACCTAAAGCTTTGAAGAATTTGTGAGAAATATATCATAGCAGAGCATTGTTACAGGTCTTTAATTTTTTACTTTAAGAGCTGATAAAATTATAGTCAGTCTTAAGCCGTTTTGTTGCTAATTATGTCACACAGCTATCCTAGAACGTATCTATTTTAAGGAGTCTCCTGAGTTAATTCTGGCTGCAGGAGACCTGCCCTAATTCGGGTAGACCTGCAGTCACCTACATACAGCAGCTCCGCACACACAGAAGCCCCTTTGCCAGAGAAGCTTAGGACCCCATCGTCCTTTAAGGGAAATGGAGGAGGTGGCGTCCTGAAAAATGTGCATGCAGCTTCTTCACAACATTCACGATCAAACCCAGAAACACTAGGTGAAAACTGCATGAATCAAACGTTAATTTGTATTTTAGTCAGTCGTTTTAATTGAAATGTAAAATTAGAATTAAAACCAGCATACTGTACATTAAGAACTAATTCTTCTTAATGCTTGTCTCACTCAATATCAGTTCCTTCCTTTGTGTATGCTTTACAAAGGTAGACGTACATAAAATATTAAAACTGGGAAAACAGAATGTTTTCACATTCAATTATAATGTAATTTGTAATCTCATTAACACATTTAAGATACGTATTGTGAGCTATGGGTAGGCACCAAGAGGAAGTTTCTCTAATACATCTATGTTAAGAGAATGGTGAGTTTTCTTAGTTGTAAGTTTGAGTAGATGGCACCTTCTCAAAGGATTATATGAAGAAGAAATAAACTAGTGCACTTAGGAACACAAGCCCACACAAAAGACATTCTGTTGTAGCTCACATTCTGCTTCCTATAGTGGCTTTTTTATAGGTCATTCTTTCCAGTAACACAGTGAACTCTTTTGTTTTGCAAACAACAAAACAAGATATCAGAGCACAAAAGAAAAAAAATCTTAAGTGGAACACAGGTGGTATTTGTGGAAACTTAAGAGAATAGAAACTCACAGGCACAAAGAATAATGAGTATTTTGCAGTTCTGTTAATTGGATTTTTAAGAGTATATTTTCGTTCACAGGTTATTACAGTGGTTCTCAGGGGATCAGATAGGTAGATCTTTGGTTTGTTCACCTAAACTACCTTCAGAGTATCTGGATCAGTACAATAAATGTTACTGAATGAATCAGCCAGTGAATTACTACAGTGCTAGTGGTAGACCTCACTCCTTTTACAGTAGAGGTAACAGATCCAGAGAGCTCAAGTAATTTAGTTCTAGACCATGGAAGAGATAGAAATGCCTTCGCTCCGCTCATGCGGAGCCCCAAAGAGTCAAAACAAGCAGACTTCTTTGTGTAGCCCCGGGGGGATTTGCAAAGGGTCACTCCCCTGTCTCCCCATCTTCAGAAAGTGTGACAGCTTTTGTCTGTTTAGCATTACCAGCAGTAACAATTACTGAGCGTTTTTATTTCTCCCGGAATATAAACTAACAAGGGAGGTTGAGGGCAGAGGATATCTAAATATTAGAATAAGGACAGGTAGAGGGGAGGTTATAACAATAAGGAAAGAAAAGAGTGGATGGAAGAGAAAGAAAAGGGATGTGCCCCTGAAGACGCTACACTCCAGGCTGAAAACACTGAGGCGTTTTAGGTGATCAAGCACTCCTAGATCTTTGCTAAGTCTTAGAATGAATTGTATGTAATATAAAAGCAGAACCCATGGATCTATTACACTTGAACCAAGACAGGCCTGGTGTATAAATTCTTAGCGTACACAAGTGGCACTGCCACACTGGAGATGGTCAGTAGACATTCTGTGCGTAGGCCTCGTGCAGGGTTGAAGTGGGGATACTTTGTGAGGTCGAGCCTACCCGTCGCAGGACAAGATCTTTGAGTATAGTGAAGTTCAGGTCAAATCAATGTAGTCTTCCTTCCCCATGACTAACCTGATGTAGGAATGTATGAAGTAAGTTTGGTTATCATACTTCCCAAAAAGTTTTTCAAGAGATAATCAGGAAAAAAAGGCACATCAAAAAGAAAATCTTTAATCCTAATTTGCACCTGTGCAGGCTTTCACCTTCAAACCACAAATAGGTTTATTAATTGGCCATTTTCTTCTCATTTTGAAAATTCATCTAATTGCATCTGTTAATTTTTCCTCATCTCCTAAAAATGTGTATCTGATACTTTCCTAAAATACCTATGTACTGGAAATACAAACAATAAATGCTTTCTATGTAGAACTTCCTCCTGCTTCTTGTGCTTTTAATACAGTTATAGGATGTTAATAAACAAAAAAGAGTTGTAAATGTTACATACGTTGCCTCATGTCTCCAATGGAATAAGTTGGAGAAGCTGGGATCCTGAAGTTCATCTGGTCACTGGACCTGGAAACCCTGTGCTTTGTGGAGGAGGAACAGGCAAGGAACCCAGGTGAGGGAAGCATCCTGGCACTTTGACCCCAAATTCCTGCAGGTTTTCCATCCAGGGAGAAAGCAGGAGCCACTTTGTCTAGATGAGAGAAGATCCAAATCTTGGCTGCTTTTCCCCAGGCCCTTATCAATCTGTGAGGTGACATGGGTTGTAAAAACTGGGGACTCAGAGAAGAACAAGGACCCCTAAGACTGCAAACACGGCTGGTCTACGTAGGCTACTTTGTGTGGAACCTACCGTGATTCAGATGGGTCTTCTGGGTGCAGGGAGACGCGGGCAGTCTTACCTCAACAGCTCTTCTCTGGTTGGTTGGAAAAGACCAATCCCAAAAGTGGGTGATCCAAAGTGAGGGGCACTTGCTTCCAAAGGGGACCTTCCCCACAGAAGACAGAGTGTTTGCCTACTTCTCTGTCCTCATTAAAACCTCTGTAGCAGTTAGAGCACAACTGAAATGTAGGCAACAGAGGGCACATTCTGGGGAGGTGGTAGCATTCGATTTTCATTTTCTCTCTTGATGGAATTTTTCTCGTGTGCTCTGGTTGGCCTCTCGTGCCTCTAACAAGGGTGTTTTCCTCTGGGGAGTCCCAAGGATATGGAAGTGAGCACCATTCTTTGCTTTGTGGCACTTTACACACAGTTCAAAGCCCTTGTCTCATATCATAGCTCCTCACTTTGGGGACAACTGGGATGGGTATAGGGAATAGGCCAACACCAGTGATTGTTTCACTTAAAGTCATTTGTCATAATCTATAAAGCAAATCCAGGGGATAGCTGGTAAATACACACATAAATCTATGGATATAGTGCTTATCATATTTTATTGAAATCAAGATTTTGCAGCAAATACAGTTAATAGTCGAACACGTGAGATATGGAGGAATTCATTTTTCATTAAACAGCACATTAAAAACTGGCTGAACTGGAATACCTTGATGCCAGTCTACCTATGCACACACCACAGTTAGTGTCAGGGAGCACTCAGTGAAGTTTTCGAATTGTAGGAAGACATAGTTCATCCATGGTGGGAAACAGGAATAGGTTATGTCACAAAGTACAACCTCACGTTTTCCCCCTCAATATAGTATCTTTCTTTAAAATAGCTTTATGCAGTAACAAGAAAAGTAAGATTTTCCATGTATATGGCAGTTCTTTTCTTTAAAGGAACAACTTAGAAATTATCGGCAACAAAATTATCTACCATGTAAGCAGGACTTTCTTATAAAACTAGTGTTCCTAAGAACTGAAGGGGCATGCGAGTTATAGACACCAAAGTGTAGAGCTTCTGTATACTCACCACAGTTTACGTACTGTATGTGTTCATCCCCCACGTCCTTGCATAGGTCATCATCTTTTATGTACATTCTAACATATAAAGAGCTTTATTTTCCACTATATTGTCAATCCCACCCCCTCCCCAAATGATAAGTTGCACTTGTAAATGATCTGTGAACAATATTTTAAGGGTACCTGGCCACAAAGCTGGTTTGCTATCACCTTGACTATCACCCAGGAATGGCCAAAATATGTTTCACTGATTGTGTTTCGAGTTTCGATAAGCAGCCTGTTTTTCTTCAGAATTTATTGGTCCTTCAGAGGTTGTACATGACTCTTGTCTACTTGAAATGTGTTGTGTCCTGGTTCTCAATGTTGACTACATTTCTGGATTTCAATGACCAGTGGCTATGCCTGCTTATGTTTTCAGAATTTTGACAGGGTGGATACAATTTTCCTTGAGAAAGCAAGCTGTCTCTTGAGATAGATTAAATGATAATTTGTACATTTTCAGTTTTTAATTTCCTTCCCAATCTTGATAGTTAAATTCTTCATATCCTACAGTCAGTAATTCAGAATTTCTTTTCCTGGTTACCTGGAAGAGAAATAGTTTTAAGAGATTAAGAAATGCCACTCAAGGTCAAACCAGTGGTTCGTTGCAATATTACCTCTGCAGGTAGATGAGATAACACACTTGCCCTTTAGGATATATTCTTTGAAAGATGGGAGATGCCCCCTCCCCCAATATTCCTAACTTTACAACCTACTAAGACTTCTTAAACCTACTATTCTTCTTAAATCTTCTCAGACTGAATCAATCTCTTGAAGCAGGGTTGGCAAATAGTTTGTGAATCAGAGTCATCGTGTTCCCTTCCAGCCGTAGCAGACATCTTTATTCCAAGCTGCTTCTTCATTTCAAATGTGATTCTTAACTCTACCTGGTACTTCAGGTTCAGTTGGTGTATACTTCATCCTGGGTATTTTATTAATATTAGATCCTGTGTCCTATTGTCATTTTATGGCCCAAGTCTGAACCTTTTATGTCTTTACAATTCTCTTTCTTTCAGGAAGCAAAACGCCACACATTATTCCTGCGTGTACTTGCATATTATGATTAGCATTTGGTATGATGGCCTCTTGACTGTATATTGACCGTAACGACTAGTTTCAATAGCAAGCTTTGCTGTGTTTGTTTCCATCCAGCAGTATATGTAGAAAGAGACCTCAGGTAGAGTGGACAGTAGCTGATCATCACTTTTTTATCATCAAAGACTAGTTACAATTTTTGAAACTAGGTAATTTTAGGCTAAAAATTGTCCAAGGTTTTTTTTCCAAAAGTTATTTAAAAAGCTCTATGTAGGCTATATTTAGCATGCTTATTAGATAAGTTATTGCCCTTTGTAAAATAAAATTTAGTCAAAAAAGTTGATTGGATGAGTATTTTGAAAGAGACATCTAGGACAGTGGAAGGAATGTTTATCTGAGGATGAACTTTTAGGAATTTTTGAGGTTACTTGTTCACAAATCATGTCTCCTCTACATATTTTTGCTCTAGCTTATTATTTGAAATAAAAGCATTTTACAAGAATATATATATGTATATATACACACATATACACAGTTACTCAGTTCCAGAAATAGAAATCATTATTATGAAAAATTCAACCTTGTTGAAATACATTTGATAAATTGCTTGTATATTTTTAAAGAAAAGTTTATGACTATTATAAAATACTTGAATTTTTTTCTGTTATTTTATTGTTTTGTCTACACATCTCAGTTAGTGCCAGCTTCTGTCTCTATGCTTTTTGTACCAGGAAATGCTTTTTTCCCTCTTAAAATACTAAATAAAAAAGCCTGGCAAATAAAGGAAATGTGCTTTTTCTTATCTCTATCTAAAATAAGAGTCAGGCCCAGAAATGTTTTTAATTTCCTTCAACATTTAAATTCAGTAATTAAAACCAACATATAAAAATAGGATTTTACCTTGTTATTTTGCTGATGTTGGAACTTTTTAACACTAGTTTCATACACTTCATTTTTAGATTGATCTGGTGACCTGCAAAAGAAAGCAAAAACAAGATATCTTTGGCTTATCAACATTAAGAGCAAATACAGCTTTCTACTATTTTAGTTTTACAATTATAATGACAAATGAAAATAGCATATTTTTGCAGGTGCCCTCTGTTACAGTTGGAGGAAATACGCTTTGTACAACCCCCTTGAGTTTTGCCTTCCAGGTGGCTTACTGTTCCATAGGCAGTGGTCTCAGAAGGATTGGACAAGGCTCACGGGAAAGATGAGTGATAAGTTTATCTTGCAAGAAGTGGAGTTATTTTTAAAGTCAAATTCTGAGTGGTGGTTGTTGAAAACTCTATAATAACATTTTGTTCATACTGTTTAAAAATAAAGTTTATTTTAAAATTTGATGGATATAATTCCAGACTTTTCTATATACATATAATTTCTGGTGATATTGTATACACATTTTGTACCTTGCTTTTTCCCTCTTTACATTGTAAGATGGGTATAATATTTGTGAGATATTTTGTAAGATATTTTATGATATATGTTCCCTTATCAGTAAACTCAGTAAACTCTTTTTTCTCTCAACATTCTGTCCATTATAATTTCAAGGAAAGGGGGAAGGAGGGTGTCATTATAGGAAGGAGGGAAACCCTGTCCTGGTCCTAGTGCTTAATGGGAAGAAGGCAGAAGACTGAGAGACATGTGGTTTGAAGAGGTTGAGTAACAAGTTCCTTGTTTCTCCTGCCACCAGCTAAGGTAGCATTTTTGGTTCCTGCTGGCCCTCATTGGGCAAATTGGAGGCTGCAAGAATACCAAGGGTCAGGCAGATACCCGGGGTCAGGACTAAGAGATCACAGGTGAGGGGACTATGGAAATAGAAAGTTTTCAAAGGATCTTGCAAGACAAAGAGAGCCACCCCGCCCCTCCATACATCCAGATACCACCTTGGAAAAGAGAAGGGGATGGGAGAGGACCTCTGAGCCTAAATATCCCACAGGAATTGAATTGCCTAAAGTGACTGCTTGACCTACTAATCAGATGGAGTTTTAAAAACTGGATTAGAGTATATTAAACTCCAACCTCTCCCTCTCTTATTTCCCCCTCTCCACTATCCAGTGGAGAAAGGGTTCAAAAAGGGAAACAGGAACAGCGTCTAGATACAAAAAATGAACCTCTCCCCAGCCTGCCCCGTCTGAGGCTTAGCATGTGAACAAACCTGTGATCTTACTGTAGTTAAAACAAGTATTTCCATATTCTTAAAACCTCTTCATAAATGTCACTTTTTACCATCGTTTACTTAATCTGGTCCCTATATTTGGAAATGATTTTCATTATTATAAATAATGTCACAGAGAACACATTAGGCCTATTAAAGGCCAAAGTGAAAAATTTTAGTTCTGAAGAGGAAAAATGATGAATAATTTACTCTGTTAGATGTAGATTTACATTTCTGTGTATTTATAATGGTAATTGTGATTAACAAATGTCAAACTCATTAAGCCAAAAAAGAGACCTTTGAAAAGAAAATTTTGTTTATTCTTGGGAGAACGTTGCCAAGTAAGTTCCTAGCACAACTGATTCTACGTACAGAACATCGAAAATTGAGGGACATGAAAAGGTATGGAGTATGTCCATAAATATTCAGTGGAGGAAAGAAGGAAACATAAAGGTGAAAATGCAGTGAAAGACAACGACCTGGCCCCAGAATGAAGCACTGAACCAGCTGCAAATGCCCCCTGTGTGTCAATGGCCTCATCCTCTCAGCAGGGTGCTTGCCCTCCGTATAGCTCCCCTGGCTCTTGCTTCACTTTCAGGTGAAATAACAAAAATGCAACCAAGTTCAGAAATCTTCAAAGAATGCTGCTTGTTGAATGTCTTCAGCTGATGTGCTTCTGAGTTTAGTTGCAAGTGCCAGGTAGGGAATCAGTGTCTCCTTACAGGGCTGCCCTTTGTTGATTGGTGATTGCTGCACAGCTATAAGAATGTTAGCAGGGGACACTGAGCAGCATCTCTGTATTCCTTACCTAAATTTGTTCCTATTATTCCTTTTATATAGATGAGAATTTGAGGTTTAAAGCGGGGGGGGCAAATATAGCTTAAGGTCAGCTAGTTTGGGGTAGAACTCCAACCTAAACTTGGGACTAACTTTAAAGCCTCTAATCTTCTTTTTCCTTCCAGCTTCATTGAGATATAATTGACACACAGCCTGTAAAAGTGTAAGATGTACAGCATAATGATTTGACTCACATACATCATGAAATGATAACTGCAATAAGTTCAGTGAACATCCATCTCATATAGATACAAAATTAAAGAAATAGAAGAAAATACTTTTCCTTGTGTTGAGAGCCCTCTGGATTTGCTCTCTTAACTTTCATTTATACCGAACAGCAGTGGTAATTACATTTATCATGTTGTACATTACGTCCGTAGTACTTATCTGTCTTACAACTGGAAGTTTGTACCTTATGACCGCCTTCATCCGATTCCCCTCCCCCCACCCCGCCTCTGGTAACCACAAATCTTACCTTTCAGTGAGTTTGTTTGTTTCTGAAGTACAGTTGACTTATAACACTACATTATTTCCTGTTACACAACATAGTGATTCAATATTTCTATACATTTCAAAATGATCAAATGATAAGTCTCACTATGGTATGTCACCATACAAAGATATTACATAGTTATTGACTATGTTCTCCACACTGCACATTTCATAACTGTGACTCATTTATTTTGCAGCTGGAAACTTGTACCTCTTCATCTCTCTCACCTATTTCATTCCTTCCCCCTACTCCCTTCCTGTCTGGCAGCCACCCATTTGTTCTCTGTATCTACAAGGGTGAGGCAAAAACTATCTGCATTCCAGTTATATTAAAACTTCTGTAAACTCTACAGCCAGAGTGCAGATGATTTTTGACTCACCCTCGTAGGACTCTGTTTCTGTCATGTTAAGTTTGTTTTGTTTTTTCAGATCGCATACTTAAGTGAGATCATAAAGTATTTGTCTTTCTCTGTCTAAATTATTTCACTTAGCGTAATACCTTCCAAGTCCTTCCATGTTGCTGCAAATGGCAAGATTTCATTCTTTTTTATGGCCGACTAATCATCCGTTGTGTATATATACCACATCTTTATCCATTCATCCATTGATGGGCACGTAGGTTGCTTCTGTATTTTGGCTATTGTGAATAATGCGGCTGTGAACAGTTGGGTGTATATATCTTTTCTAATTAGTATGTTTATTTTCTTCAGATAAATATCTAGGAGCAGAATTGCTGGATCAATAGCAGTTTAATTTTTAATTTTTTGAGGAATCCCATACTGTTTTCTATAGCTCTTGCACTGATTTACATTCCCACCAACAGTGCATGACACTTCCCTTTTTTCCACATCCTTGTCAACACTTGCTATCAGTTGTCTTTTTGATATAGCCATTTCTGACAGGTGTGAGGTCATAACTCACTGTGGTTTTGATTTGCATTTCCCTGATGTTGAGTGCCCGTTGACCATCTGTATGTCTTCTTTGGAAAAATGTCTCTTCAGATCCTCTGCCCATTTTTCAACTGGGAGTTCTTTGTATATTTTGGATATTAACCTCCTATTGGATATATCATTTGCAAATATCTTCTATTCAGTAGGTGGCCTTCTTGTTTTGTTGATGGTTTCCTTCACTGTGCAAAAGCTTTTTAATTTAATGTAGTCCTAGTTGTTCATTTTTGCTTTTGTTTCCCTTGCTTGAGAGATATATTAAAAAATATTACTAAGACCATTGCCAAATTGCGTACTGCTGTGCTTTCTTCCAGGGCTTTTGTGGGTTTAGGGTCGTGCATTTAAGTCTTTAATCCATTTAAAATTTATTTTTGTGAATGGTGTGAGAAAGTAATTCAGTTTGAGTCTTTTGCATATAGCTGCCCAATTTTCCCAATGCATTTATTGAAGACACTAGCTTTTTCCCGTTGTGTATTCCTGCCTTCTTTGTCATAGATTAATTGCCCATATAAGTGTGGGTACATTTTGGGGCTCTCTTTTCTGTTCCATTGATCTATGTGACTGTTTCTGTGCAAGTACAATTATTGTAGCTTTGCAGAATAGTTTGAAATCAGGGAGCATGATACCTCCAGCTTCATTCTTCTTTTTCAAGATTGTCTTGGCTATTCGGGGTCTTTTGTGTTTCCAGATGAATTTTAGAATTATTTGTTCTAGTTCTGTGAAAAATGCCTTTGGTATTTTGATAGGGATTGCATTGAATATGTAGGTTGCCTTGGGTAGTGTGGTCACTTTAACAATACAAATTCTTGTGTTCACTTCAACAGCACATATACTAAAATTGGAACAATACAGAGACGATTAGCATGGCCCCAGTGCAAGGATGACATGCAAATTCGTGAAGAGTTCCATATTTTTTTTTAAAAAGGATACAAATGAACTTATCTACAAAACAGAAATAGGGTTACAGATGTAGAAGATAAATTTATGGTTACAGTGGGGGTGAGGAGGGGGAGGGATAAATTGGAAGATTGGGACTGACATATACATACTACTATATAGAAAATAGATAACTAATAAGGACCTACAGTATAGCCCAGGGAACTCTACTCAGTACTATCTAATGGCCTATATGGGAAAAGAATCTGAAAAAGAGTGGATATATGTATATGTATAACAGATTCACTTCGCTGTACACCTTTAACACAGCATTGTAAATCAACTATACCCCAGTAAAAATAAAAAATATATATAAATTCTTCCAATCCATGAACACAGGATGTCTTTCCATCTGTTTGTGTCATCTTCAATATCTTTTATCAGTGTTTTATAGTTTTCCCAGTATAGGTTTTTTATTATTACCCTCGTTAGATTTACTGCTGGGTTCTTTTTTTTTTTTTAAATGCAATTGTACATGGAATTGTTTTCTTAATTTCTCTTTCTGATAGTTCATTGTTAGTGTATAGAAATGCAACGGATTTCTGTATATTAATTTTGTATCCTGAAACTTTACCAAATTCATTGATAAGCTCTAGTAGTTCTTTCGTGGCATCTTTAGGATTTTCTACGTATAATGTAATTTGCCAACAGACAGTTTTACTTCTTCCTTTCTAAGTTGGATTCCTTTTATTTCTTTTTCTTGTCTGATCATTGTGGTTAGGACTTCTAATACTATGTTGAGTAAATGTAGAGAGTGGGTTTCCTGGTCTTATTCCTGATCTTAGAGAAAATGCTGTCAGCTTTTCACCATTGAGTATGATAGCTATGGGCTTGTCATATATGGCCTTTATTGTGTTAAGGTATATTCCCTCTATACCCACTTTGTTGAGAGTTTTTATCATAAATGGATGTTGAATTTTGTCAAAAGCTTTTTTTTGCATCTATAATCACATAATTTTATTCTTTAATTTGTTGTATGTCACATTGGTTGATTTGTAAGTATTGAATAATCCTTGCATCCCTGGGATAAATTCCACTTGATCATGGTGTATGATCCTTTTAATGTTTGTTGAATTTGGCTTGCTAATGTTTTGTTGAAGAGTTTTGTATCTATGTTCATCAGTAATATTGGCCAATAATTGTGTGTGTGTGTGTGTGTGTGTGTGTGTGTGTGTGTGATATCTTTGGTTTTGTTATCAGGGTGATACTGGCCTCATAGAATGAGTTCGGAAGTGTTCCCTCCTCTGACATTTTTTGAAATAATTTCAGAATGATAGGTGTTTGGTAGAATTCATCTATGATGCTATCTGGTCCTGGTATTTTGTTTGTTGGGAGGCTTTCTGTTTCTTTTTTGTTTTGTTTTTGTTTTTGTTTTCAGTGTCAATTTCATTACTGGTAATTGGTCTGTTGATATTTTCTACTCCTGTTTCAGTCTTTGGAGAATTTACATTTCTAAGAATTTGTTCACTTCTTCTAGGTTGTCCATTTTATTGGCATTTAATTGTTTGTAGTAATCTCTAATTATCCTTTGATCCATTGATTTTCTAGGGTAGGTTTAGTATTGCTGAATTCTTTTATTTTTTCTTGTTTGAGAAATTCTTTCTCTTTCCTTCTATTCTAAATGATAATCTTACTGGGTAAAGATTTGCAGGTTTTTCCCTTTCAGGACTTTGAATATATCATGCCATTCCCTTCTGGCCTGTTTCTGCAGAGATATCAGCTGGGGATTTTCTTGTAACTGACTCTGTCTTTCTCTTGCTGTCTTTAGAATTCTCTCTTTTTAACTTTTGCCATTTTAATTATGATATGTCTTGGTGTGGAGCTGTGTGGGTTCATCTTGTTTGGGACCCTCTATGCTTCCTGTATCTGAATATTTTTTTCCTTTTTCAGGTTTGGGAATTTTTCCACCATAATTTCCTCAAATAACATTTTTGATTCCCTTCTCTCTCTCTCTTTTGCTTCTGGGAACTCCTAAATTGCGAATGTTGGTACACAATGTTATCCGAGAGATTATTTAAACCATTTTTATTTTTTAAATTTTGTTTAAATTTTCTTTTTGCTGTTCTGATTTCCATTATTCCATCTCCGGGTCACTTATGTGTTCTTCCTTATCACTTAGGCTGCTATTCATTCCTTCCAGTGTGTTTTTTATTTCAGTTATTGGATCTCTCATTTCTTTTATTTTTTTTAAAATTTTTTTGTATTTTGTTTTTTTGAATCTCTCATTTCTGATTGTGTATTTTTAAAAAATATTTTCTAATTCCTTCTTAAAATTCTCACTGTGTTCATCTATCCTTTTTTCTAATTCAGTTAATATTTTTATTACCAATGTTTTGAATTTTTTATCTGATAAATTGTTTATTTCTGTTTCATTATTTTTTCATGGGTTTTTCTCTTGCTTTTTCAAATGAGACCAGTTACTCTGCCTTTTCATTTTGCTCAACTTTTTCTGCCTATATGAATTTAGGTAAAACAGTTACCTATTGTGGTCTGGAAAGGGTGCTCTTTATGTCAGAGTGTCCCTATGCAGATTGCGTGTGCCCAGTGCCTTTGGTAGGAGAGCTGGACTTGACATGGGTGTGTCATGTCTTTCCTCAGGGTGTGATGGCAGCTGTAACCTTGGTAGAGGGTTTGGCTGGAGATGAACAAGCTAGAGCAGGAGCCAGGTGTGGGGCAGGACTTCCCCTCTGCTCACTGGCTGTCACCGCACTGTCAGGAACAGGGTCTGATCCCAAGTTGCTGGAGCAGAAATTCCGAGGGCCTGGCCGAGCTGGCTCTGTTCCTGTTAAGTGTTTCCCTTCTCCCAGCACCGGGACCCTTGCCCCAGGGGTGTGTATGCTGAAGCAAGGGGAGCCCTTTGTGGGCTCTCGGCTCATGTCAGCCATAGACAGAGGTCCGGGCTGTCCCTGATGTGCTGCCTGCGCAGGTGCCAGCAATTGTTTCTCTTGCTCTGCTTGACATATCCTCTGGTGCAATCCCCTTTGTCGCTCGTGGCTGATTACTGACCCTGGTCTCTGCTGCCCCTGCCCTCTTGTGGGGATCCTCTGCCACACCGCAGGGCAGGTGGGGCCCATGTGGATTCTGGGCATGTATGTGGGTTTGCACTTCAACATCAGAGCTCTGGGCTTTTTCTGATGCCCTGCTAGAGTAAGTGCCAACAGCGGCCACCACAGCCCCACCCAGGCTCTGCCCCCAAACCAATTGCTTCCCTCCCTTCCTACTCAATTACGTGTGGATCTCTCTTACAGTCTTGGTTTCACAGGAGTCCTTCTGCCAGTTTTCAGTTAGTTTTCAGTAAAAATTGTTCCACAGGCTTTGTGAAGACCTAAAGCAGTGGGATAGGGAGGTTGGGAGGGAGGCTCAAGGGAGGAAAATAAAAAATAAAAAAAAAAAAATTGTTCCACATATAGATGTATTTTTGATGTGTTTCTAGGGGGAGTGATCTCCATGTCCTGTTACTTCACCATCTTCATTGATCTTATTTAAAATAATTATTGATATGTATGTATTTATTGCCATTTTAATTGTTTTGGGGTTGTTTTTATAGTTCTTTTTTGTTCTTCTGTTACTCCCTTCCCTTGTGATTTGATGATTATCATTAGTGTTATGTTTGGATTTTTTTCTCTTTTTTTGGTGTATCTATTATAGATTTTTGGTTTGTGGTTACCATAAGATATCATATGTAAATAATCATATAAATATGATTTATATAAAATCATATATAAAAGAATCATAAATATGATTAAGTTGCTGATCTCTTAAATTCATAGAACTATGGTTGAATTTAAAATACAACCATAGCTGTATTTTAACAACCCAGCATTTTTACTCCCCTACTTCATGTTTTTGACATCATATTTTACATATTTCTGTTTTGTGTATCCCTAAACTACTTATTGTGGATATATGTGATTTTACTACTTTTGTCTTTTAACCTTCCTACTGGCTTTATACATGAATGATTTACTACCTTTACTGTATATTTGCTTTTAACAATGAGATTTTTTTCTGTTGTAATTTTCATATTTTGAGTAAATTGTCAGAGTTGCATAAATGATGGCATTTTTTGTGAGGAACAGAAATAACTGATGGGAGGGGGAGCAGGTGCTGGGGGTCCAGGAGGGATGCTCAGAGCACCACTGGGCTCACGTTTTTCTCCAGTGAGAGTTGGTCTGAAGCAGCCCATGGGGGCAGTGGGGTTTGTCCTCACTGAGGATATCAAGGTGTAATACTTCCCATTGAAAAAGGGATCTTTAATCAAAGAGCTGGAAAGAGTAGAATTGAGGTGATATGGAGGCTCTCTCTCCTCTTCCACCCAATCCTGCCAAAGAAATTGTTTCTCTCCTTTCTTCTTTTCTTTCTTCCTGTGTTCCTTCCTCCTTTCTCTCTCCCTCCTTTCCTATTTATCATCCAGCATCTAACATGGCAATGGGCACATGGATGCTGAAAAATGTTTGTTGAGCTGAACTGGAGTAAGGGGCACCTTATTCCTGTGTATATGAATACCGGAAGTCCGTGTCAGGCCCCATAGGCAGGCACAGATGGAGGGAGTAGATACAGCAAAACTTCATAAAAATCGTTCATTTCCAGATCACCTTATGCTTTGCTCTGGAGACCTTATTTATGACAATCCAGAACTAAAGTGGTCTTTCTTACTCAAGAAGGAGGATGATTAAAATTACAAATAGTACAGCGATCTGAAATAGGAAATAGGGCTGATTAAAATAAAAATTGAATTCATTGTCCATAAAAGCCACATGCAACCCCCTTCTCCTTTTTCATCTTATTAGGGCCTTGTTCATTGACCCTTTCTTCCTTCCTTCCCCTGCTTTCTTTTAAGTTATGTAAGTGATACATGAACATATTCTCATTATTAAAAATGTGGACCCCAAATATTCTCCTCTCCATTGTTAACTGGAGTGATACTTAAATGTACCTATTATTCCACGTATTTGCTATGCTTTTACTTACATGTTAGATTGAACCATACAAAATTATCAATATTTGATGATTTCTAACTGGCAAAAGGCAATGCCATATGGTTAAACCTAATATACTTATAAGTACATATTTTTGTTATTGATATGTTACATAAATAGGACTTATTATCCTGAAATTTACTTTTCTCATTTAATGAAATGTCCTGTTTTTTTCCTATGGCAGTTTCGGTAGACTATATTACAGCTTTTAACTGCCACGTTTCACAGTGAATAATATAGCACACTATGGACTTAACTGTTCCCCTACAGATGGGCTGTGCAATTGTTTCATGATCCAAAGCAATGATGCTGTGAACATTGCAAAGTGCAACTATTTTTGTAGCAATAATTGTCTAAAAGAAGAGTGTCTGAGTCAAATATAAAACTTTATACATATTGACAAATTTCTCTTCAAAAAGGTTTTTCCAATTTATACATCCACCAGCAATGCCTGGTAGAACTAGTTTTCCCTGATGTTATCCGCACTGGATATTAGCGACATTCTCTTGCCAAACTCACGAGTAACAAATGACATCTCCATGTTGTTTTTAGATTTCCCTAATTATAGTGAGGTTGAATATCTTTTCCTATGTTTTCCGGGTCACTTGGATTTCTTCTATGAACTGTGCCTCTATAGTCTTTACTCATTTTATGTATGTTTGCCTTTTATTGAAGTGGAGGAGCTCTGACTGGTATGGATGTTCATTCTTTGTCTATAAGTTGTAAATATTTTTTTCCCACCTTGTTGTTTATCTGCTAATTTTATTTATGGTGTCTTTTTCCTTATGGAAGTCCTCTTCTTAATGTCATCTTGGAATGGTGTTTTATTAAGGAGGCCTTTTTTAGCCTAATTTATAGAAATATAAAAAATATTCCTCATATTTTCATAGTTTTGATCTTAAGTTTGAATCTTTGATGTTGAATTGATTCGTGTGTGGTAAGAAACTAATAGTTTATTTTTCTAAATGGAAGACCAGTTGTACTCTAATCATTATTGACAAGTCTATACTTTCCCTAATGATTTGAAATGCTTGTTAAAATAAAGTCTTTGATATATAGGGCTTTGTTTGTTCTACTGATCTATTGTCTAGGTCTGTGTCTATCTTACTGCTTTAAATATTATCATTTTATGTGTCTCTATCTTATAAAGCAGGCCCCCATCATTGTACTTCAAGATTTTCTCTTGTACATTTTTATTTCCCAAGGAACTTTAGAACCAGAATGTCAAATTCCATAAAGAATTATGTCAGGATTTTAATTGGGATTAACTCAGAGAAAATTGACAGCATCATCAGAATCCTCCCTCACCTGAACGGACACTCTGTGTTTTATGTTCTTTGTAAAGATACTTTATAAATGTAATTTCATACACCCCCTGCAACAACCCAACAGGGGTTTTTTATTAGTCTCATTATTCAATGGAAAAAAAAAGGAGATATACAGAAGTTAAGAAACTTGTCCAAAGTCACTTGATTAGTAAATTGCTAAGCCAACATTTTCATCACAGTTTGTCTGACTCCAGAATCTTACTTCTTAACCCTATTGGATAATGGTCTTTAAAATATTAATACTTTAAAGAAACATGAATAGAAGGCCATTTATATCTCACCTCCTTTTCCTCCTTCTGAAGAGCTTCAGAAATGAAGGATGGATTCAATGTGTAATACATCTAGAGAATGGCTTATCATGTAATCATTAAAAATGATGCTACAGATAATATTTAGTGATATGTGGGAATGGTCTAAGTAAAAAAGCTGACTCTAAAATAAGAAGCCAGTCTAATTCCATTTTGCTTTGGAAAATCCTATGTAAACAAGTACATCAATTAATGTGATGAATTACACAGGCTTTTAATCTTCCTTCTCACAATTTTCTATATTTTTCAGCTTTCTTATGATGAGAGCTAATGTGTTTGCAACCAGGGAAAAACCCAAATATTACACACACACACACACACACACACACACACACACAATGATTAAGGTAGTAGACCACGTGGTGTTCTGTTTTAAAGCTGATACAGGCTCTTTTTCTTCCCTTACTGGGCTTAAATGAGGGAAGAAAATATGCAGAAAGGCTTAGGACCAGTGCTTCTCAAAGTGTGGTCCTGGGACCACCACCAGCAGCAGCCATACCTGGACCCTCCTCAGACTTATTGAATCAGAAACAGCCCGGCAGGGCCCGGCCATGTGTGTCTTGATAAGGTCTTCTCTGAGAGGTTCCGGCGCTCACTGGAGTTTGAGAACCATGGGTTTAAGGGACTTGTATAAAAGCACTCTAAGGATGGGTGTCTCACAAGCCTGAGGAACGAATTCTCGGTTCTGAGTGTCTCGGTGCTGGACCCACCTGCACGGTGCTCCCTTCCTCGGGATGTCCTCACAGTCCTCTCTGGGGGCGCAGGCACCGGGGTACCCCGCTAGGCAGCGACACTCGGCTTCCTTGGTCCACTCGTTCCTCACACACCGGGCGAATTCGCCACAGGCCAGGAATTTGCAGGGGTCTGCTTGATCAGCTGTGAAAACAGGGCAGATTTTATTGGTGCGGGGACGCCTGAGCAGTGGAACCAGCAGAAGTCAAAGACGAGAGACTAATAGATTTGCCATCACCCCACTTTGACGAGGGTTGTACCAGAGGGTGAAAAGCGTGGAGTGAAAAGAGAACAGCGCATTTCTGTATCTTTGTTACACGAGTTTATAGACACAGGTGATAACATATTTAGCTCCAAATATAATTATGCTCAAACTGGTGTGTATCAGAATCATCTAGAGACCTTGTTAAAACCCAGACTCCTGGCCACACCTTCAGAATTTCTGATGCAGGTGGTTTGGACACTGAGAATTTGTATTGCTAAGGCACTAACAAGCAAAATGTTTAAAAAATTTTTCTAATGCAGATGATATTGATGTATCTGATCTGGGGAGCACATTTTGATAACCATTGCTTTAGAGAATTAAAATTTTTCCTGCGCACATATCCAGAAAAGATGAAAACTCTAATTTAAAAAGATACATGCCCCCGAAGTTCATAGCAGCACTATTTACAATAGTCAAGATATAGAAGCAACCTAAATGTCCATTGACAGATGAATGGATAAAGGAGATGTGGTACATATATATATACACAATGGAATATTACTCAGCCATAAAAAAGAATGAAATAATATGCCATTTGCAGGAACATGGATGGACCTGGAAATTGTCATACTAAGTGAAGTAATCCAGACAAAGACAAATATCATAGAATATCACTTATATGTAGAATCTAAAAAAAAATTGATACAAATGAAATTATTTACAAAACAGAAATAGACTCACAGACATAGAAAACAAACTATGGTTACCAAAGGGGAAAAGAGTGGGGAGGGTTGAATAGGGAATTTGGGATTAACAGATACACACTATATAAAATAGATAAAAAATGAGGACCTACTATATAGCATAGGGAATTATATTCAATATCTTGTAATAACCTATAATGGAAAAGAATCTGAAAATAATATATATATGTGTAACTGAATCACTTTGCTGTACATATGAAACATGGTAAAAAGACTATGCTTCAATAAAAAAATTTTTTTCTTTGTTAGAATATTTTTAAGGCAAGCATTTTCTGCAGAAATAAATTGGTGAACTTATATATTGAAGATCGGGATACCTTATAAAGTAGTAAAGTAGCCAGTCATTTTTATGGACAGTTTCGAGAACTTCCTGATTTAAAAATCAGGAAGTTTAAAAATTTAGAAATTTCTCTTGGTCTCTTGCTGATCTCTAAGGCCCTAATGTTAGAGGTTCTCTCCTTTGGAAAATTCAAATAGACCTCAGGTCTCTGTGCTTTTTTTGTCATCAATTGTTCCCTTTCACTCTACTCTTAATTCCGTAGGATTGTCTCAAATTCTTTGTAAAGTGGATTATAAATCAAGAGAATCTCAGACAATTTAGCACTAGAAGGCCTGTGGCCCCTGCCTTTCTAGATCTGCGTACATGGAGCTCTCAGGTGGAGAAGCAAAAGGCCCAAGTCCCCACATGCCAGTGGCAGAACCAGAACAGCCCTCTGGTCCGCAGACCACTGTTCTTTCTGCCTGGAGGTGTTCCCCGTTGAATCACATCAGCCATTTACCCTTCAGATTATTTCAATAAACACCTATTATGTGTAAGGAACTAGGGGACAGGCAGGCGGGTGTGAAGCCACTCTTCCAAGAAGCCTAGGGGACAGTAAGACATATACACAGATGCTTCTACACAAGAAGCCCAGTATCTTGTCTAGTATAGGAGCTCTAAATATGAGGATACATTAGAGAAGAGATATCTGGGAGGGGATTGTTGAACTGTGTATCTAAAGTGGGTTGCATTTGATGTGCAACGACTAGGAAAGGCACTTCGCCTGGACCCAGAGGCACAGAGGTGGGAAAACAACAGTCTTATGAAGAGGGAGCAAGGCAAGACCAATGTAGGGGGAGCAGAGACTCGTGGACAGGAAGGAAGGGAATTGAGACCGGAGAGGTAAGTTCAGATCAAACTCTCGTGCGTCTTGAATGCTGTGCTAAGGAATTTGGACTTTACAGGCAGGTGGGAGCCATGAAGGATTTGGGGGTAGGGGAGGGCCGTGATCAGACATGTGCTTTAGAAACTACGTAAATACATCTTAGAAGTTTCAGAGTTAGGATCGCTTCAGTGATCGTCTGGTCTAGTATTTCCCAAGTGGGAACATTTGCAGAACTCGAATTCAGCATTTTTTAAAAAATGCTACATGAAGTAAACATAACAGGTTTCCCTCCCTTTCCCCTGGACTCTCTCTCCCTCCAACTGCACCCCCTTCTTCTTTTACTTCTGAACCTCTTAGAGTTACTAACAAGCTAATGCCTACTGCACACCTTCAAGTGAAGGCCGCAGTCAGCTGCTTTGCCAAGTTTACTGACCACAGAAGCCCTGAGTGTCGGCGGGTGGGGCAGCTTGTGGGGCCAGCATTGTATTGACGCTCATGTTCACTGGTCTGATCTAGCACCTCTTTGTGGTGGAAGAAGAGAGCGAAGGGGTTAGTGAGACCAGCCCAAGAGGCAGGTAAGAGCAAGTCCTTGAAAACATACCTTGGGTCTCCCAGCAAGGTAGAGCTGCTAAGTTTTTAATGTAAAGTTGTATTTCTCTGCCCCTTGGCCCTGTGGACAGTCAGGCCTGGCTAATTCTGGCAGGTTTCCCCGCCTCACAGTGCCGAAAGCCCGCCATGCAAAGGGATCCTTGTCACTGTTTAGAAAATAACTCAAATTGCCCCTGACAACCCAGGTGATTCACGCCTAGGGCCTGGTTTAATAAATAACAGCTGTCAGCAACTTGATTCCCAGGCCTGCAGTCCTGAAAGAGAGGCCAGGAGGGAATAGTCATCACCTCCTCTGCCGTCTCTCTACAGTGGAGAAATAGATTTAACTGGGAAAGTCGCCGCAATGCACGGATACTGCCACTCTGAAAAGTAATAGGAAATGTGTGATAACCACACGAGTTTCCTGTTTAAAAAAATGTTTCTGTTTTATCAATGTTTCCTGCAGCTCAGCCAGGTGTAGTCTATGTTCAGTAAAGTTGAACAGAGCACAGAAAGGCAACATTGGAGAAACAAATTTATCCAAATATGGGGGTCCTGAATAGGGTATATTTGAAGCACAAATGCACCTAGTTTATAGATAACTAGCTTTTCCTATGTCATTTGTTCAGGACCAGCCTATGGAGCAGCCTATGGAGCAGTACTCAGGTCACTGAGTTCAGTCTTAGCTGTGTACACCTTCCTGCATCCTAAGATGCTCATTCATTCAACAAATACCAACTTGGCCCTTCAAAATCTTCAGCACTAAGAATCCAGACCAACCAATTGCTTTAGATTTTAATCATATCCATATAGAGTTTTACATTTGAGATAGAATTTTAGAGCTAGAGGGTAGAGACCTTCTTTTGGAGACCTTCTCCACGAATTTGCTCACTTTGCAGATGAGGAAGGCGAGACAGTGAAGTTGAGCATTGTCAAGATCACGGCCGTTTGCGCTCAAGTCCTCCCACTCCCACCCCTCCCCTTGTGGACTGTGTGAGGACGGGTTCCAGGGAAAGAAAGAGACCTGGGGCGGGGGTGGGGTGTGTGTGTGGGAGCTGTTGGCCATGGCATGTAAAGGCAATTTCATTTAATTAGAATTGTAACAGAGGAGACCACATTTACATTAATTTGTGAGGCAACTCATACTGCTTCCACTCTTATTACCTTAAAAATGGTGCCGAGGTATGTCAGTGACCCTCGTTACCTCCATATCATTCTTTGAGGGACAACTACAACTTTGGGCTTTAAGAAAAGACTGAGAACCAAACGTGAGCTGATTTTGGAGAGGCACAGCCATGGGAGAGGAGAGATGGTTCTACCATGAGTGAAAGTTTAACTAGCAGATGTTTCTCAGGCAATGCTTTGCCTGCGCCGTTATTGTCTTTCTTTATCATCATCCAAAGACATTCCCCTTAGAATGATGGACTCATTCACGAGTGGACCACACAACTGTTTGCCTTTTCCTTAACACATCCTCAGGGATGTGCACAAAACAAATTAGTCTGAACTTGCCGCACTTTGCTCATGATCTGGTCAAGATTAACAATCTAAACAGTACGCAGCAACAACCTAAAATGCTCTGTTCTGAATGTTGTGTGGGGCATGCAAAGTGGGGGAGGCAGACTTGAGATCAACAGTTGATCAGGAAGAGAACACGTAGCTGCCACTTTCTAGGAAGATATTTTCAAGCCAAAATCAAGTTGTGTGTGGATTTGAGGAAGTGAGAACTTCACAAGATGGGTGTATAGACCAGTTGGTCTATAATTCCCGTAGCTTCCTGGGTTTACTTAAATCCCCTTTAAGTAGATTGTTTTGATGGTGGGGATACTAGAGAGGTTTTTTCCATGAGCCTGTACCACATCCAGCAAACACCTAGAATAATTTGGGACATCCTGTGGGCTTATCATAATTGCTTGCTAGCAAAATGACTTAATATTCTATCCTTAATCCATGTGGATAGCTCTTCCACAGAGCAAATATCAACAATCTCTCTGTAGACGCAGGGCACTCAGTGAGTTGACTGTGTCAGTAGCTCCTAGTTTGCAGCTGGTGGGAAAGGTCCAGGTCCATCCTGGCACCTAGTCCTTGGTTTCTGACGTGGTTTCTGGCCATAGTCAGAGCACTGAGTCATTTCCTTTCAGGCCTTGTCCCTGACATGGCCCCAGGAATCATGATCCTGAACCTTCAGCTTCGCAAGGAGCACAATGGCGATTATTTATCTGAACAGGGTGCACACATGTAGTGAGGGTTATTGTTAGTTCAGCACTGTGCTGGGCACTTTAAATATGTCTTCACTAATATTCACAACAATCTTCTGAAGCAGACAGCGCTGACCTCATTTTCCCAGGTGAGGACACTGAAGTCCATTTTAGGCAGTAATTATAACCGGAGATTGACATCCGTATGTCTGATTAGGACGTTCAGGTTCTGACATCATTTTAGTGGTTTCAAATATGGGGTTTCCAGGAGACCCCTCAGGGCTCCGAGCCTAATAGAGACAAAGGAGAGTGGGGTTGGGAGGCAAACCTCACTAGCATCTCCACTCTCATCTATTTGCAAATCAGACGTCCAGGAATGCTTTCCTCTGAACCATACTCGCCTAACTAAAGCAAAGCTCAAAACTATCCCCTGCCGCTGCTGGTTCACGAGGCAGAAAACTTCCCTGTAGAAAGCACAGTCTGACAGAAAGTGGCTCAGCGTTTGTTTCTGTTGTTCAAATGTGACAGCAGTGAACATGGCTTGAAGTTGTGGAGCTACCCCGTGGGGCTTGGATATTTGTATCATTTTGATATTTCCAGTGTAAGCACACTTTAAGTATCAGTTTCTTCCCTGCATTTGCTTCTATAATGCCTTTGGTGTGCATTTCAAAGGTCTTGAAAAGCTTTCCCAGCTGGCTGACTGAGGAAGGTGGTCTCTCAGCCCTACATCATGTGATCAAAACGCATATAAATGAACATCCCCTGGAAGCATTTGACAGTTACAGTTAAAAAGATAATAATCCAGGTCTTCAAACAGTTTATAAATTCATAGGTCCCTGATGGTCCAAGACTGTCTTTTTCAAACCCTTTGTTTCTGGTCCCAAGTGTACTCATGCCTCAAAATAGACTCCCTTCCCACCAGCCCGCTGAGGGTCTCAGGCCCGCATGTCACTCACTCCCGTTCACGGCGTGCACCCACCCCTCCCCCCAGATCGCCCTGTCACTTGCCCCACATGCTTGGGGCTGTGTATTGATTGCCTTTCTGCCCTGTTCTTCATCATCCTTTACCATTTCATCATCCCCTTCCCTTGCGCTGTCATTAACACTCACGTGTTGGACAGGAAGTGAGGCATCTCACTTGACCTGTCCTAGGGTAGGATTTCAGCTCAGTGTGGCTGAAACTCAGGTTTTATTTGGGCTGGCCGGGGCTGAGAGACTGTTAGGCCTTGTCTGTGAACTTTTGTTTTGTTTTTTGTTTTGTTTTTCTGGTTTTTTTGTTGTTTTTTAATTTTAACGCGATAAAACCTAGTGATCGCTAGATGGCGCTCAATAGCAGAAGAAGCGGGAATAGATTCAGGGGATGAAAAGATACGAGAGCGAACTGATTTCCGTCTCCTTAGAAAGCGCCGTGCAGAGCGCACTGGTGGAGGGAGGCGAGGTCTGCCAGAACTCGGCGCGGTGGCAGAAGCGGCTCCAGGGGACCGCTGATAGAGCCATTAGGACTCCGTGATCACCGCGGCAGGTCGGGCCTTGGCCGGCTAGGGGATGTGGTGCACACTCCTGGATCGGCTTTTCCCAGTGCAAAAAGGGAGAGCCAGGGCCCCGGCGCTGCGAGAGGCCGCGACCAAGCCTCATGTCCGAGAGGAGCGGGGGCTGGGGTCCTCCCACCCCCGAACAACCGAGGCTTTGCGGTTTTGTCGGTGGTGGGGGGGAGGGGCTGTCATTCCTTTCCTCAGGGAATCAAAGAATGACAAACTCACACATCTCAAATCAATGGTAATTTGCTGGGCCCGGGACACACAGACTAGCCCACCATTCTTTTAGGGGCTCACCAACATGTATTAAATACTGAAAAATCAGAAGGAAAAAATTAATATAATCCAACCTGGATTGTATGTGTCTCTATACCACCGCAGACATAAAATATAATTTTAAAAATTTCTAATCATTAATATTAATATTTAAAATTAATATTCATGAAGGCAAAGTGTCTAGAGTCCAGGAAATCCTAAATGTAGCGCTGGTCGTGTGACTGCTCCCTTCTTAAGACGTGAATATCATTTTAATTCAGTGCTTGGTGCCGAGTGCTTAGTCATTGAGTAAATATGGTGCCCTTCGAGGGGTTCACCTGAGATGTGATGCAGGGACGTCACCTTCCACACAGGCCCATCGGGCTTGTTTTCCCAAACAAGAGAACATTCTGGGGTTGGCTGCACCTGCCGCGCGGGTGAAACTGGTCATCCCTGCTGTCAATGCCCAAGCCTCCAGGAAGGCACCCTGGGCGAGAAGAGCTGGTTCCCAGCTCTGTGGCCTTGGGAATGTGGGTTAGCACCTTTGGGTATCATTTCCCCCTTCTATAAAAAGGGGTGTTTAAAGCAGGTGATCACTAATGTCTCTCCAGCTGGAATATGAATCTCCCATTCTATTGGAACAAAGGCAGCGGGAGCTTTAGCCGGGCTCCAGAACTGTTGTGCAATTCAGTGATTCAAAGAACTTAAAAAAAAAACAACTACATTTAAGTTCATGTTTATTGTTTTATTATTCTTTTGTTATTGGTCAAAAATGTTTTGCTTATGACTTACTGCTGAAGGGTAGGATTAGAATAATTACTTAATGATATACGCAACGTGCAATGTAGCACCATGCCCATGGTTGGAACTTAATACACATTTGTGGAATTAAGTTATTAATGGGCTTGATATGAGAAAGAGTTTCATTTCAATTCTCCACCATTCTCCAGAACAACCACCAGAAACTGTTTATAGTAGGCTCACAGTAACATTTCCAGGGCAAACACATGTTTTACCGTGGATGAGAGGTTGAAGAATTATCTCTGCTCTCAGTCATTTTTGTATTTGCCAAACTGAAGTGCTTCGCTTGCATTGATCTTAGGTCCTGAGTGTCCCAAAATGCGGAGGGGGATCCCTGACATCAGGGGCTGTGGGAGGTGGCCCTACAGCTGCGCTGAGGCCCAAGTTTGTATGGAGGGTTTGCATGAAGGGGTTGGATGAAGGGTTCTAGGAGCGTCTTTTTTTTTTTTTTTAATTTTTTAAAATATTTATTTGTTTGTTTGGCTGTGCCGGGTCTTAGGTGTGGCACGTGGGATCTTCACTGAGGCAGGTGGGATCTAGTTCCCTGACCAGGGATCAAACCCGGGCCCCCTACATTGGGAGTGCAGAGTCTTAGCCACTGGACCACCAGGGAAGTCCCTCTGGGAGTGTCTTAAGGAAGCTCCATGGGGTGGTTTGGGTGTGGGTTGAGGGCACAGGTTGAAACTCTGCAGAGGGGCAAAAGGTATCTGGCAGTCCACCTGGTACTGGGGTTCCCTAATGGAAGCAGGCGTTAACAGAAAAACACCCCAGGAGGCACAGGGCAGCAGCAGTGTAACCCCAGACCAGCCAGAGACACAGGAGATGGGGTGGGAGACGCTGGGGAGAGTCTTCTGGAAGGAGAATTCCTGTGGCCACCCAGCTGGGAAGGGACACTCCTAGCAGAGCCAGCAGTATATGGAAAGGGGACATTTGGAAATCTGGGACTTTTGTTTCTGAGAGAATTTTTTTTTTTTTTTGGCATTCCAGAATAAGACAAAATATTGTGGGAGATTTCACTTGGTGAAGTGTGGGACCTAACAGTTCATTTAGGATTAGTTAGACTGAAGTGTTGTTACTTTTTCTAAGTAGATTAAACAGCCTCTGTATACCCAGTAGGAGGGTTGATAAGACTCCTTTTTATAAAGAGGCAGTAGGTAGAGTTGAAGGGTGCACACAAAACTGCCTGGGAACTCCAGCTCCAGCCCTTGGTGACTGTGTGGCCAGTAAAAGGTAAGTTACTTACACTTTTAGGAAACACAGTTTCTCCAACTGTGTAATGGGGAGGGAAATAATAACTTTGTGTAGTTATTAAGATTAAAAAATAGTGTCAATTAACAGTAGCTATTACCATTTGTATTGTCATTCTTGTGACGAGCGACATCTTCCACCTTCTCAGAGCTGGTGACTAAGTACACTTTCCAGAGAAAATGAGTTTGTTGATCCAAGAAGCATCTTGGATGCCAGACTGTAATGTTTACCATTTACCAGACGTGAGGCCTGCCCATTTTGAGGAGGATTTTTAGGAATTCAAGGAAAAAAAGAAGTTAGAATAAGTTATATGTAGTTTTGCATTTTTGAAATCTTCAACCTGCACAGCTAACTGGCATAAAAGCCCTACATGCATCTGAAGAATTTTCATAGCAGCTTAAATTAAAGATGACTCTAGCTGCCGAGGATTCCAGCAGAATACTGAGCAAGCTGTGATTTATTCAGTTTTTCAGTTGATAAATCAGATGGTTCTAACATTGATTTATACTTCTTATATCATAGATTCATTCATTCAAGGAGTTTTAAAAGGTAAAAGGCAAACCACACATATACCAACAGTGTGTGACTTCTCCTACATCTCTGCGCCTCTGCAGATGTCATCTGGCCTAACCAATTGCTGACTCTCCTTTAGAGGACACAGCCAGGCAGCCCAATGCTGATCTGAATGTGGGATGAAACCCACCTGGAAATCTCATGAGGGTTTTCTAATTCTCTCTTTTCTTCTCTTTAGTCCCAAAGTAGTAATGGAATAATATCCCCCCTCTCAGCTTTGCCACCCCAAACCACTTTTCCACCCTGACATTAGGCCAAAAGAAAAGCAAAAGACTTGATTGGGTTTTGTTTCAAATCTTGTAAATGGAACTAAATAATTGGTCTGTTCGGGCATTGCCTATAACTATAATAAAATTGGGTTATAGAAAAGAAATGCTACATCCTCTGACCAAGACAGCCTTAACAGTTCCCTTAGAGCGACTAAACTTTACACAGACCTCTTTCCTCGACAACCCCGCTCCTAGAGTAAAACTGAGCAGGACCCTTGGGGCTCCTGGGCATGGAAGCCTTTCCATGTCCCCCATTTCTTGTTTGTAGGGAAGAGCATCCAGCCTCCATGAATTTCTCTGAGATCCAAAGAGCAGATTCAAACAGTTGCTAATCAGGGAAGGGAGAGGATGCAGAGACAGAGGAAGAATAGTCACAAAACAATAGTGCAGCCTTGGGGCAGGGTCCTGGTTCCACCTCAAGGGATACACATAACAAAATCTTTGAGCTCCTTATACAACTAAAACCCCCAGCAAATGGAAGATGTTAGTATTCTTCATTCCAGAGAAGGCCACCTAAGCCAGATTAAAGGAACCAGAGAAGCTCATCAAGAGACTGCATGAGACCAGATTAAAGGAGTGCAGGCCTTACACACACCCTAATCTTATCAGCAGCCCTGCTCTTGAACCATCACTATAAAACGCCTCACCAGATCCTCTCGGATTGGGACCCACAGTCTTGTGAGGCATAAGCCTGCTGTGTCCCCCTTTGCCTGGCAAAGCAGTTCTTTCTCACTTCACCCAAAACTCTGTCTCCAAGATTCAATTTGGCACCAGTGCACAGAGGCCAAGTTTTTGGCATCAAGAACAATTAGTTTAGAAAACCTGTAATTGTAAATTCTTCCTCTGCCCCCTGAGATATAAATCTCTTTAAAGCTTCATAACAGGGGTCTCCCTGGTGGCAGAGTGGTTAAGAATCTGCCTGCCAATGTAGGGGACATGAGTTCAAACCCTGGGCCAGGAAGATCCCACATGCCATGGAGCAACTAAGCCCGTGCGCCACAACTGCTGAGCCTGTGCTCTAGAGCCCATGCTCCACAACAAGAGAAGTCACCGTAATGAGAAGCCCGAGCACTGCAATGAAGAGTAGCCCCCACTCGCCACAACTAGAGAAAGCCCATGCGCAGCAATGAAGACCCAACACAGCCAAAAATAATAAATAAATAGTAAAACAAATTAAAAAAGAAAGTAAATCTTCTTACCAGAATTATGACTCCCAACTCCCAACTTTCTCCAGGACCTGGGAGTCGTCCCTTTGCAATGCAATCATCAGGGAAGGCAGCACCCCTATCTCTTGGTCTCTGTGGGAGGGTTGGCGCCTTGCTCCAATTTGTAAGACAGGAGGTGGACAGGGCATGTTGACTTTCTTCTTTTCAGTATCATCCCAAACTCATGGAAACGTTGTCTTACTTTTGCTACTCCACTAGATTGCTTTTGCAAAGGGTTCTAATGGCCTCTGAACTGTCAACTTAAATGACCCTTATCTGTTGTTTACTCACCCAAATGCATCCTTTCAGCACTGGCCTCACCCAAGGCCTCCAGACACCTACTTCATAAGCTAGAAGTCAATTCATCTAATATCAATTTCCATAAAACTGGTTTCCCCCGATATTTTTTAGGGTATTTTTAAATCCTTAAGATATTTTATTAATTTTTGCCCTTAAACTTTTAAAAACGAATTAATTTATGTGCCCTTTGTAACTATGTATATATTTTTACTAAGTATTTTAAAAAATATTATCAGTATTTTATGAATGATAAACTCTGTTTTTATTTTATAGTCTGAGGACTGCTTTTAGTACTTAGTTTGAAGACTTTGTGAGTTTTACAAAATTTCATTAAAGTTTAACTTTAAAAGATAAGTCATGAAAAAAAAAAGGAAGAAAATAAAAATAGGACCCTAAAGTGAATGCAAATAGATTGAACAGGGGTTTTTAGACAACCTGTCTTTAAATGAGCAATAGTTAATTAAATGGCTTTACATGAGTAAACAGATAGGTTGGGGGGGGGGTCCCTGGAGAAAGGGAACCAAGCATGGCTTTCTTGACATAAGAGAAGCCATTTTTGGCCTAAGCCACTTTGTGATCTAAGCGTGGCCACAGTGCTTGCCCTTGAACAGGTCTCAGTAACTAATGATCTTAAGGGAACAAAAGAATGCAGGAACAAATGACTGTCATCAGGCAAAAGAAGTAATAACAGCAAAGATAACATTAGTTTTCAAGACTCCCAATTCTGTTCAGTGGTAAAGGTTAGCCTGAAGCACTCAACCTCCAGATCAACTGGAACCTCAGGGAGGAGGATGTTGACCTTTTCTGACCCTCCTGATTCCTATCAACTAAAGCTTGGACTTTGGCAACTATCTAAGCCCCTTCATGAATATGCATGTACCCTTAGCTTAAAAATTCCCCAGTTTTGCTGTTCAGGGAGACACTGCTCTGGGAGATTCCTGGGGTTCTCCTTACTTGCTGCAAGTAATGAACCCTTCCTCCTCCCGCTCTTTGGCTTGGTTGTGTTTTGGCTCAACACCCACCATGGGGGAACCCAGTTTTTGGGTAACACTGCCTCAGCCTGGCTTTCCCTTCCTTCCATCTTGAGCATCTTTACTCCTTACTTTGTATCCAAAGCTGCTCTCACTGTGGAAGAAGTACCCTGCCACTCCCAGAAATCTCTGCATTCTCCTCCTGCCCTTTCTGGAATAGCCCCTCCTCACCCTCCCTTGCCTGGGCCCACCACCATCCTACACCAAGGCCCAGCCCCCTATGGCTGTCTGTCCAGGAAGCCTAAGGTGACGTTCTCGCACCTGGGGAGAGTGAATTTCTCCCTCCTCTGTGCTTCCTAACATTTCTGTTCGTTTCTGATTATAGTGTTTAGAGATTCTCTGACGTTTTTGGTTCTGTTTGGCTTCTGTGTCTCTTGTCAGCTCCTGGGGCAGAGGTGGGCTCCATCCACCTTTGGGTGTGATGTCTAGAATAGCGCCTGGCTCGAGGCAGACGGTCCCCAAGTGCTTCCTGAAGGCATGAATGAACAGAGTCTCACATCGTGATTGCATTATCATTTACTTGTCTAACTTTTTCTGTAACAGCATAGAGAAGGGCCAGAGAGAATAAGAGGCTGGGAAACCTTCAATGATTTAAGAAAAATCACTCAACACTTGGAAATAAGGAGAAAACTTGACAACAAGTCACCTGCTAAACAGGGATCACTGTGGGCTGACTCGGTCAGCTGCCTGCACTTTCACAGCCTGCTGGCTGCGTTTTTAACATTTTCAGATGGTTATATACGCACCTACATAATATCCTCAATTTTACCTTTTGGCTTGTAAAGCCTAAAATATTGACTGTCTGGCCTTTTAAGAAACACTTTGCTGATGCATAGAAGGCAGTAACTTGGTTTGACTTAACATTTACTATTGATTATGGCATTTTACAACTCTATAAAGTTAGATGTTATCGTATAGAAAATGGATAAGATTCAATGATTGTACAAGGGTGAGTCAAAAATTATCCACGCTCTGGTTATATTAAAACTTCTGTTGGCTGCACTGTCTTATCAGCGCTTTCCATACTGTCTCCTCAGTTACTGCTGTGCAGGTGTGAACATGTTATATCAGTTCATTTGTAACTGTGATGCCAGCAAAAATGGATGCCCCCCTTGTGATTTGCACGAAAGAAGAGCAGCGTGCAGTGATTCGTTTTTTGTGGTCTGAGGGTGTACCTGGTGCTGTTATTTATTGAAGACTTTGTGGGCAATATGAAGAAAGTGTTTTGTCATGAAGAAGTGTGTATGAATGGATAGAGGTGCTTATTGAAGAGCTGAAGCCTAAACTTTGGATTAAATGTAGAAGACTGCTGCTATCCAAGGGTGCTGTGATCTTGCATGACAATGCACGTCTGCACACTTCTGCGCACACTGTCAACAGTCTGCAAAAACTTTGTTTTGAGGTGTTAAAGCATGCTCCCTATAGTCCTGATCTTGCTCCATGGGACTTTCACCTCTTTGGTCCCTTGAAAGCAGCTCTACGAGGACAAAGATTCACTTCTGATGAAGAAGTGAAGACAGTGGTGCATTCGTGGCTCGCAGCTCAGCCTAAAACATTTTTTAATGAGAGAACATGAAAGCTTGTTGACAGATGGACAAAGTGTATTGAAAAGCAAGGAGATTATGTCAAAAAATGATGTATTTGTCTTTTCTAAAAGTTAATTAAAATAAATTCTACAGCCAGAGTGTGGGTAATTTTTGACTCACCCTGTATTTTCTGTTTTGTATTTAAATTTCATCATATGCTTTTGTTCTCTGTTTATGTAAAATCCCTGTTTCCATATCCTCTTTAAACCAGACTTGTTATCTAACAATTTCCTATTAATGAGTCAAATAAAACTTTGACATATGCTCATTATCTATTTGTATGACAATTATGTTTTTCACATTTTGGGGGTTGGGGTAGATGGGCTGGTAGGATTGGTGACTCCAGGGCTGGGAACATTGGACCTGAGGTGGGAGACCCTCCAGTGTTGTGTAGCCCTACTTTTAATCTGTTTCTTCCAAAAAAGTGGTAAGAAAAGGGCAAAGGGGTAAGACACCCAGTAACTTAGTTTTGCTGTAGTTGGCTATCCTGGTTGGGAAAAGGTTAGCATGATAGGACACCTTCCCCATTTTCCAAGGAAAGATTCTTGGGGTTCTCTCCCATAGACAAGCTAGGTATTTATTCCTCTTGTACAGTATTTCCAGCAGCTGCCCTTTTTCCCTCTTAAGAGATCCCTTTTTAATCCTCTTTCAAGGAGAATTTTCGCCAATAAGTACAAGCAAATACTTGCAAGAGCAACCCTGGATCAGGGAGGCTTCTTGTATTGGCTAAAATGGCCTTCGGGTGTCATCTGGGATTTTGATGGTACTGTGACCTCTCTCACTATGTGCTGGGGGATGGGAACTGCTGAGCATCAGCTGAACCTTAGACACTAGGAAAGACCATGCCAGCAACAGAGCCAGAGACCATGGAAGTTGGAATTTGAGTCCTTGTTCTCTAGGAAGCTGAAGTAATTATCGTCACTTGGGGTCCAGGGACCTGATAGGCTGTCTGATCAGCTGGTTGCACTGTTTGGTTGTACTAGGAGGATGTTTAAATCAGCTCGCCTGTCAATCACCGTGACAGCTTACACTCAAACACACCAACCAGCATGAGGAGGAAACCTGGATCAGTCAGTCATGCTGAAAAACTAGGAGCAAAATAGCTAAAAACACTTTACTGTAAGTATACAGGTTTTTTTTTTTTTTATGATCGGCATTTTACATTTCAAGTTTAAGACGTTTTATAAGACGTGCAGATTCATATAAGAAATTAATGAACTCTGTGCAGAAGCAATGGTTGTCAGTGTTTTGAGTTTGGGCCTGGATTGGAGCAGGCTGTGAATGGGAGGGTCTGTGAATAGTGTGAGAACGAAGGTGGGGGCATTGGCGAGTCTGCATCTGGGTGGGTCTCTGAGTGCTGCTCTGTCTTGGGTGGCCACTTCCCTCTCCTTAGCAGCCACCACCCTCCAAAGGTAGCTTGTGCCACTGCCACCAAAACTTTTGTGGCTGGTGTCCTGCCTCTCCAGCTCTGGTGCTGACAAAGATTTTCTCCGTGACCAGACCCTAGCTCAGGCTCCCCTAAAAATTTCAACTTGGCCTCAACTCTTGGACTTCTGTGTTTGTCTCTTCACTGTTCAATTTTAGCACGAATGCTGTTAAGTTGGTTTGGCCAGAATTTCCCATCCTCTGTATCTGATCGTCAGGTTCCTCATCCTCTGCTCTTTCCCAGGTGATGTCTGATCACGTGGTCTGCCTTCAGCAAGAATCCTTTTAGGTCAGTTTAGCCAGAATCCTCTCTTACGCCTGATGTTCCCTCTTAGTAATTTTCCATCCACCGACTCACTCTGCTCCTTGGAGATAAATTCCCACTTGCATGTGCCATGCTCAGAATTGAGTCCAGTCTCTCTCCTCCACTGCGAGACTCCATTGTGGTGGTCCCTACACCCATCGAGATGGTCTCCCTGGAGTCAAGTCCCTTGGCATCTTTAACGCATGTCGCTGAGTAATTGTGTCTTTAAGGATGCTGGTTGTCTCCATGGTGGAGGCAGCAGCCCAGCCCTCACACCACCACCAACCACAGGCCTCCTCACTGCCTGAGACCAGCTGGGGGACCAAATTCTCTACATCCATCTCTATCCCTGCATTCTCTCTGTGTTATTCAGGCCTCAGGCTTCAATGAAATGGTATTTAAAAGAAAACTCAGCACTTTCTTCTTTATGGGATCACTCCCTAGTGATTCCCAAACTCAGAAATTTGCAGCTAAGAGTAGCATATCAGAAAGTGCTCACAAGAAGGTCTTTGAAGGCAAAAGGAATAGCTTTGATCCCAGCCTCATTGTAAGGAGATCATCCTTGGCCACAGGGTAAGTACCTTTGGGCAGGGACTTTCATATGCTCACAGGTTATAACTGTGATAGATGAATGCTGACTGTTTTGGAGTACACATGTAGAAGATGGTCAAGGTCCAATCAATCATTAGCCACTTGCTGGTTGCATGGGTGAATCTTCCCTTTGCCTTTTGTGAAATAACTAAACAAGCTGGGAGGGAGGAAGCCCTGCCTCCCCCACCTTCTCCAGCTCCCTGTCGATCGGAAGACGGCACAGTGGCTTCTCACTATAAATAGGAGCCCTTTTGGATATTGGATTTATCCATTTTGATTCATATAGAGGAATTCATAAAGTTTTTTTGTTATTTACTTTTAACTTTTATAAAATCCATACTTTTCTCATTTTGCTGTCCTCTAACCCTTTGGTTTAGGCATTACTCATGTCCAGGCTGGCTCACAACAGCCATTTCTGGTGGACCTCCTCCATCCATTCGTCCATCCATCCATCCGTCCATCCATCCATCCATTCAATTATTCTATGAGTTTCCATGTATTACAAATTCAGATTTTCTGAATTCTCCAAGTATCTAGCAAGAAGTACAGTAAGGTAATGGCCCAGGCTGCCCAGTGCTCTCTGACATCCCCTCTTGCTCTATGATTAAAGTAATCAGTATACATTTGGCTCCCGCCGGGACTGAAACCCATGTTAGCACCATCTCATTTCTGTTGCTATTGGCTTCTACACAGGAAGCTTTTCTACAAGGAAAAGCTGCATAGCTGAACTGGTCATGAGAAATTAGTGAAAAAATGTCAGTTGAACCTCCACACAAATCCCTTGTTATGGTACTTTTCATTGTTCCCACTGGTACCCTCCTCAGACCACAAATTATTTACTCAAGTTACTAATGATGGTGTTATGACATTAACCACTAACATTTATTAGTCAACTACAGTGTGTCGAGTGTTAAACTAAGTGTTGTAAATATTCTTTTGGTTAATCCTCACAACTGTCACTGTCTCCATTTTCCATTTGTGGAGATGGAGTGTTGCTATTAGTAAAACTGAGCAGGACCTTATGGGGCTCAGTGTCCCATGTTTCTCGTTTGTAGGGAATAGACTCCAGCTGCCATGACCTTCCCTGAGCTTTAACGGGCAGGTTCAAATAGTTGCTAATCAGGGAAGGGAGGAGATGCAGAGACAAGGGAGGAGCAACCAAGAAACAACAGTGCAGTCTTGGGGCAGGGTCCTGGTTCCCCCTCAAGGGATACAAATAACTGTATCTTTGAGCTCTTTTGCATAACTAAAGCCCCCAACAAATGGAAGATCCCAGCATTCTTTCTTTCAGAGACATCACAGTTTGATAACCTCAAGAAGCTCATCAAGAGACCAGGTTAAAGGAACCACAGAAGCTTATCAGGAGACCACCTGAGGCCAGATTAAAGGAATGCAGGCCCTTCACACACCCTGATCCTTATCAGGAACCCGGCCCTCGAACCATTGCTATAAAACTCCTCACCAAAACCCCCCCAGTTTGGGACACACAGTTTTGAGAAGCACGAGCCTGCTGTGTTCCCCTTTGCCTGGCAAAGCAATAAAACTATTCTTTTCTACTTCACCCAAAGCTCTGTCTCCAAGATTCGATTCAGCACTGGTGCGCAGAGGCAGAGTTTTGGGCATCATTGGCACACAGGATTCATGTCCAGGACCATGGCCCTCCAAGGTCATGGTTTTTTCCTATGCTTGCTTCCAGCATCACCAGAGTCCCTTACGCATCCCTGGCAGATGCATTACCAGCTTCCTGCCCTTTTTCTAAGAGGCACCCAGTTTTCTGCTGCCTCAACTTGGCTCCTTACTTTACCTTCTCCTATTGTTGGATGGGTCTCTAAGTAGGCTGTCAGCTCCCCATGGGAGGAAAAAAAGGGAGGGGGTTGGGCCCTTGCCTCTCTTTTGCTAAATTCTCCCTATATATGTTCCTGTTTTCAATTGACTGAAAAGAATTGGTCTTCTGATTTTAACTGGCAGGGACCTCCTGGTAGTTTTCAGGGAAAGGGGAAGTATCTTACTAGCATTTAGCAGGTCTTTGATTTCTTAGGGGGTCCAGAGGGCTTGCTTAGCTGCTTTTGTTCAAAGGTAAGCGCTCCTAGGCTCAGTGCCTTCGGGCTCGCTGTCTTCTTAATAATCCTGTTTACTAAGGTAGGAGGCAATTTTCTTAAAGTTGCTCAAAGTTCTGCTCTGTCAAAGATAAGTGTCTCCCAACTGAGCCTTTTTGTTTGCGTTTTGCCCAAGGCCTTTCCCTCCGCCTTCATTGTTAGTCCCCAGAAAGGCAGTGGGGTTGTGAAAGATCCACTTCACTAATTCATAGCCAATTAGGAAGCTTGTTTTGAACCTGACTCGAAGGTCGCTTTGCCAGTAGATTTGGAGCCTTGCCCCCTTGCACTCTAGGGAATTAAAAAATTTCCTTTAATTGGTTAGAAAACAGAATTTTGAAGCTAATGGTGGAAACAGTTCCCAATTTGGGCATAGCTGGTCACATTGGTACATATGCTATTCTTTATTATCAGAACAAATGTTTGCTTTCTATTGTGTAGCTTCGGGCTAAGCCCCCGTATGTTTAAGATTTTTCCGTATCCTACTCTACTTTGTTTTAACCTGCACATGTGGAAGCTGATCTAGGGTATACAAATGGGAAGAGATATGATTTTCTTCTTGAGTGATGGTGAAGTGACTTTTTTCCAAGTCTGAGTTTTGGTCTAATGATTATTTTTCTTTCCTTGGGAAACTCTCAGTTTCATGCTGAATTGTGCCATGAAGAGGTGATGCCCACAGTTAACTAGGGCTGGAAGTTTTCTTAGGCGGTAGCAGTTCACTGACAAAGTGCTTTTGACTTCTGGCAGGATGTAAATTAGCTTGGCTGTGGGTTATGTTAAAAAAAAATCTCTTAAGCACAGCAAAATTTTGTTCTGTGGGGAAACTGAAGTGCCCGGATGGTGAAGCAAGACATACACCTACTCTTTGCTTTTTGATGCAGGAAAACGTTAACCTGCATGTCTTAGGACCCAACCTTTCTGCTAAGGTGGTTCACAGCTTCCAAAAGGTTATTTTGTCAAGTGTGATTTTAAGTGGATTTTGGTGGCCTCAAAGTTGAACTGCATGCTTAAGCAAACAAAACCAAAACACTCCCACAGTTTTCTGGATTGGATTCTTTTACCTGGTTCAACGTCGAGAGAGTAGCTGTCTATTTCCAGATCAAGTTGTTGGGCTGCTGTGGAACGAAAATCCTCCAAGACCCCTCGCACAGCCTTGGTGAGGTTATACGGCACCGACTGAGCAAACCTCATTTTGCTATTCACGATCACACTCCCGTTTCTGAAGTTAAGTATTTCAAGTTGCTTAAAACCCGTCAGGTTGGATCGCAGATATGGAACCAGCTGCAAAAATAAAAGATGGTTTACTCTTAATGGTGTTCTAAGTGCTCAGCTGCTGCTAATTCCATTTATACTCACATTTCATTATCTGAGGCAGAAATTTCAGTTCCTTTTTTATGTCTGTGTTTGGATTTAACATGAGACCAGAACACCACTATGTAATGGTCTATTTGCAGTGATTATGTCCCATACTTCCACTTTTCTATCCGTATTTAGATGGATGGGCAGTGATTTTCTTCCTGACGAATTGTGAGAACAGAGGATTGAAAGAAAAATCCAGGTCCACGCTGTCAGCCAAGCAGGGATGCCAGGTTCACTTATTAAAAAAAAAATCCAAGTAAATAAAAATGTGTTCCAAACTGAACCCAGGAGCAGACTGACCTATGCCTGGTAAATGGGACATCCATTTGGAAGCAACCAATTTGAAATGACCTATTGAAATAAACAACAGCTGAAGCACCGACCTGCCTGTCTGTGCAGGATGTTTCACGTCAACACAAATGCAGTGCAGTGGAAACAGCAGAGAACTTGGTCATCAGGAGACTAGGTGTCAGTCCTGGGACTGTTGCTAACCAGTTGTATGACCTCATCAAACCATGTAACCTACTGTTGTGACTCAGTGCTCTTACCTGAACTGTGAGGGAGAAGAAAAGTGGTTCCCTAAGGACTTTTCCCAAGCTATAATTTAGTAATCTCAAAATGATGCCCCAGAGAATTGTGCTTCACATTCCTATACCTGCCTCTTGTAAACCACAGCCATACTTTTCTTCTTCTTTTCCCTGATTGCGCGTCCCCGCAGCATGTGGAATCTTAGTTCCCCAACCAGGGATTGAATCCATGCCCCCTGCAGGGGAAGCATGGAGTCTTAACCACTGGACCACCAGGGAAGTCCCTACAGCCATGCTTGAGATGACTTTTCAGAAATGGCTGAAACTCAGCAATGTCTGCTTTGTTCCCAGCCCTGAACGAGCCCTCTCCTTCATGAACTGACACCCGCGAACCCAGAGAGGACACAGATGCAAACTACAATCTTCCAGGCTTGACTCAGACCTGCTTTTCCTTTGTCCCTGTCCCCACCCCACCAGAATTTTGACTCTGACCCAGACCCACATGTTGGTACCACCTCCAGTAACCACCCCACCCCGCCAAGGTTATTGTGAAAATAAAATGAAATTTTATACAAAGTGTGGAACTGCTCTCTCCTGTGTTCTCCCACCTACTTTGACTAGGCTCATTCTTTGTGTCTCAACATTGCTTTGGCCTCTGGTGGGAGTTCCCCGTTCTCACCTAGTGTGCCCACAACTAGCTGCTCTTTTTTTCCCAAATCCATTCTCCTCTTCTTCACGGGAAAGAGGCTGCCTAGCTAGAGACCACATTTCCCAGCCTCCCTTGTGGCAAATTGTGGCCATGTGATCAATTCCCGACAATGGAATATGAGTGGAAGAGATGTGGGCAACTTTGGCATCACTTGCTTAGGAAATTGCTTGCTCTGGGTTTCCTCTCTTTCCCCTTCTCACAACTGGAAACAGAGATGTACCAGTGACCCAGCTTTGGCTGCTTGAGTGAGGAAACACCCTTGGGGTTGGCAGAGTTATAAGATGGAGGGAATGTGAGTCCCTAGATGATGTTGTAGAGCAGAGCTGTCCCACCCCCCAAGTGAAAGATAAATACGCTTGTTCTCTAAGTTCCTGTAGCCTTGATCTCTTCATTATGGCAGCCTAGTCTGTACCCTAGTTAATACACCTGGGCTTGGTGCCCTGGGACCTTGTTCCTTGAGATTGTCCCAAAATACACTCACCTCACTTGAGGGAGGAGGGAATAGCACAAAGTCGTACTTTAAAATTCATTTGAAGCATTGGTGTTTATGTGGTTTTAATTTGCATAAGGATTTAACTTATATGAAGCATACAAATATTTTTCCTCTTATTTTCAGAAATCCTGTAATCTTTGTGATATGCATTGTGTACTTGAATTTCATTAGCCACGACTATGATCTCGAGGTTCATAGTTCAGCAGTTTTCATTGTGTATGTAATTCTACAGAATTACATGTAGAAATAAATATGTGAGTTATATGCCACCATGATTATCATCTCACTTTCTTTGTTGGGGGTTGGGATGGTAAGCCAGTTAGTCATTTTTTTAGTTTTATGAGAACTTAAGGGGAACTAAAAAAAAAAAGAGTTCTTACACCTGAACTCTTGGCCACTTCTGTGCTGGACTTTTCTAGCCTTGAACCCTTTCGTCAGATGGCTGGAAAACAGTGTGTGGCATTATAACTTAGAAAAAGTCGGCTCATATTGTTTGTAAACTCCAAGTTCAGTCCTTGAGTGGCTATGTATTATTCCTGGGAAAACTAAACCGGGAGGAACTATAATGGAAAGATCTTAAAGATAAGCTTGTTCCCAGGAGGCTGGGCGGCAGTGGCTGCCTTGTGCATCCACCACAGATCTTGTACCTGTTGGAACTGAATCCATCTCCACACTCTAGCTGACTGCCATCGGCAACAGCTGTCTCAGAGGCTTGTCACTTCCAACTTGCATTGCTCACGACAGCCAGTGATTATATTATAAAATAACAACAAAAAAAGAAAGGAGATGCACAGAGAGCTGTAAGTGGTGTCCGCTCACCAGCTGTGTGAATCGCTGCTCCAGAGCTTGGTACTCAAGCGAGCTCTTGTTGAACAGGTCGGTGGAGAAGGGCATGTTGGCCACTCGTAGACTGAAGAACACCACAAGCTCTTGGTCCCTGGCAGCGATGGTCATGGCGCTGGTGGTGATGTACTGCAAAGCTGGGTCAGGAGTGATGTTCTCTAAGAAATGATCTGGGGTAGAAACATACCCACTGAATCCCAGGACCTCAGAGGAGGTGGGAGTGCTGGCAAGATCCATTCCATCTAAGTCACCAACTGTATCTTGACTGCTGATACTCAACCTGCTGTCTTCTGAAGATGTAGGCAAATGTGAAATTTCCGGAGCCAATTGGCTGATGGCAGAATAATCATCGGTGGGGCTGGTTAGCCGTGGGATTAATACTGTCTGGTCCATGGACATCATGTCTGTGGCACTTTGATTAGTCACAGAAAAGATGCTTGATGCAGTAATAAAAGGTAGAGTTTCTGATAGGGAAGTAGACGCCACAGCAGGTGGAGACCAAGAACTGTCCAGGGAGGAAGTGCCTGGGACCAATTCATTATGTCCAAGCATCCCCACAAAGAATAGAAAGCAAAAAAGAAAATCCAGAGTTAAAATTAAGTTTGGAAAAATAGCATTTGAATTGACTATCTTAATGTCATATTTTATTTTATATATTTTTAAATTTCTTAGATTTTTTTCCAGTTTTATTGGGATATAATTGACATACCTCACTGTATAAATTTAAGATGTACAGCATAATTGTTTGACTTATATAGTGAAATAATTACCATGTTTAGTATCATATTTTAAAAAGCAAATTGGTGGTAGTTCCCTGACAGTCCAGTGATTAGGACTCCTTGCTTTCATTGCTGAGGGCACAGGTTCAATCCCTGGTCAGGGAACTAAGATCCTGCAGGCCACGTGGCACAGTCAAAAAACAAACAAACAAAAAAACAAATTGGTACAGAAAAGGCAGGCAGCTTCCCACACCTAGGGAGTCAGAGGGTGGGTCCCTATACCCATTTTATTCAAGCCCAATACTTCTGGATATGCGAGACTGAAAGAGCACCAATTGCCCAGAATTTCAGGAATTACTGCCCAGTGAGACACAGCACATCTAGGGACAAGGTGTTAAAAACTGACTAGGTCAGCAGGTGGTAGCAAACCATAGATGGCTTTGGGATAGACTTGGATCCCACATCCCCATCTGGAACTTCCAGATAATTAGCTGTGCTCCTTTGACCCAGAAATTTTATTTACCTTCCAGTCATGCAAGCCTGAACTTTATGCAATTGGATTTTGGGGATCTCAGTTATCACATTTTGGTAGTTTCGCTAATTGAAATTTAAGGTATGCTTTTCCAAAATTGGATACTCTGACTGAATAACTCGCCTATTTGCAAAATGATACTGAGAGTGTGAAGGTGTTGGTTACACATATAGTTTGAACTTTGTATTGGCCATACAACTAAATATTTGATAATATTTACAGGTTTTTTTCATTCCTACATGATTATACTTTGATAATACCACCACTTTGCATTGCTTTCTTGAGTAAGTACTTATTGAACTACTGAAGTCCACTCCCTTTTTGGTGCAAAATTAAAGTCGATAAGTATTTATGAACTAAGAAAGTGGTTATATGAAGCTTTCAGGTAAAGAGATGGTGGGTTATTAAAATATTCCAATAAACCTAAATCCAGAGCCACTGACAGACAATATTTAAGGCATCAGGTAGATCAAGACAGGGAGCTTTCTGTGATTACTTCAGTGGCATTTTGGCAACTATGTGGGAAAGCTGTTGTAAAATCCAAACGCTAAGCATGATAAATGGACTGTCTGGATGCAGATATAATCTTTGGACTCTCAGTCAGCTAATTTACTAGAGTGCAATCACCCAAACTGAAATTCCAAGTGATAAACAGCTCTGAAAGGTAGAATCATATTACTTTTATTAGTTTCTTAAAATAAAACCTGTCTGTGGTGAATTGTAACCAGATTTCAGAGAAGCACCCCATTTTCTTTCTCCTGGAAAGGATGCCTAGGTGTGTCTACCCATAATTCACTCAACGATCAGAAATGATGCTTCCTAACATCCAAGATCTTTCTGGATATACACTTGTAGTTTTATTCAAATCTCCATTGCTATGGACTGAATACTAGCATCCTTCCAAAATTTATATGTTGAAGTCCTCATCTCCAGTGTGACTGTATTTGCTGGTAGGGTCTTTGAGAGGTAAGTAGGTCAGGAGGGTGAAGCCCTCATGAATGGGATTAGTGCCTTCATAAATAAGAAGAGACATGAGAGAGATGATCTTTCTCTCTCTGCCACTGAGGATACAGCAAGAAGGCATCTATGTGCTAACCAGAAAAAAGGTCCTCACCAGCAACTGAATCAGCCGCAATTCAGTCTTGGCCTTCCCAGCCTCCAGAGCTGTGAGGAAGAAATTTCTGTCATTTAAGCCACCCAGTCTGTGCTGTTTTGTTATAGCAGCCCAAGCTGACTAAGACATCCTTGAAAAGATCTGGGATGAGTAAATTGAAGGCCTCGAGTACTATCAGTGGTTTGATTTGACTTTGTGCTGTGGGGAAATGCATTGGAATCTGTGCTCCTAGGATGTGATCTCAGCACTCCTCCAGATGATCACGGTCAGGGAAGAAGCACAATGACGTGTGTCTTCTTTCCACTCCAGGCCAGCATCTCATTACTCATCCCTTTCTCACTATAGAGATTTTAGTCAGGTTAAAACAGTCGGCTGCTTATGTCATCAACCAGCAAACATGAATTTCTAACTCTTTCCCTTTGCAGCATCTTAACTTTAATCATTCACATTCATAATAAACCCAACCGAGTTGTTTCACTGATAGAGCACTTGGCTATTTAAATGTACATTATTAGATAAAATACAGGATTCCCACTGCAACATACTTAGACTAAAACATTATTTGTTGTTTATCTGAAATTCAAATTTAACTGGTTATCTTGTATTTTTCTTTGCTGAATCTAGCAGCCCTATTTCAGTGTGATTTTTAAAGTCTCTTTACATTCTCTCGACTTGACATTGAAACTACTAAGGCTATAGTCAATTCCTTCTAATTAAAAATATCATCCAAACCTTACTGCCACTTATAAATGTATTTTAAATAATTATTCATAAGATTCTTATACAAAAGACATGGCAGCAACAAAGGCCATTCTGACCCTAAGTTTTTACACCGCAATGGAGAAGGCAAGCACGAAAAGCCAAGGCAATTTATTTCATCATAAGTTGTGCAAAACAGATTCAGAATAACTTGACTTTTTAGCTGTCATGTTAGAGCATGTGCGTGGTTCTCGTGAGGGTGTGAGGTATGTTTATATGTATGTGTGCCCTGAGGGGGCTGCTGGTAGAGGCCCAGCTGCTGGGTGTAAAGGAAAAGACTATGTGGTCACTTTCTGGGCAGGAGATCTGCCCCCAAACAAAGGCCACCGATGAAATGCTCCAAACCAAAGTGGATGAACTCAGGTCCAGCTGAAGCCCAAGGGGAGATTAGCTGGTAACAGGTGAGGATGGGCTCAGTGTGAGCAGTGGGAAGCCCCACCAGTAGCCAGAGGAAGCCACAGTGAGGTGCGAGGCAAGTGCAGATGAAGGGTCATTCTAAACACTGCTGGAAAGGGTTACACATCTACATGTACACACTAACCATAAACATCAGGAGGTCACCTGGTTTATGTTTAAAAATCTGAAAACAAAGATTCTACAATCTCCTTTAGATGTTCAGGTGACATGACCGGCAGGTTTTAATTCTATGTCAACAAAATCCAATCTTATTTATCACAACAGAAAAGTCATCTTCTTTTTTGGCATGTTATAGAGATAGGACATACGTGTTTACTATTCATTCATTCAACAAATAGATGTTGATGGCCTACTATGTGTCAGGCACTGTTCCAGGTGCTGGGATACCTCAGCAAACAAAACAGATAAAAATATCTGGCTCTGAGAACTTTACTGTCTAGTGGAGGAAGACAGAAAATAAACATAATAAACAAAAGGAAATATATTGTATACCAGGTGGTGATAAGAGCTAATGAAGTAAAATGAAGAAGGAAAGAAGGTGGGAATACTGAATTAGCAATTTTTTAGGGTGGTCACTGAGAATGCAATATTTGAGCAAGACCTGAAGGAGGTGAGAGAGTTTAGCCGTGCAGCAATTGAAAATAAGAGAGCCAAATGGGGCTTCGTAGGTGGTGCAGTGGTTGAGAATCCGCCTGCCAATGCAGGGGACATGGGTTCGATCCCTGCTCCAGGAAGATCCCACATGCCGCGAAGCAACTGAACCCATGCACCACAACTATTGAGCCTGCGCTTTAGAGTCCGTGAGCCACAGCTATTGGGCCTGTGTGCTGCAACTACTGAAGCCTGCGCGCCTAGAGCCCATGCTCCGCAACAAGAGAAGCTGCAGCAGTGGGGAGCCCGTGCGCCACAATGAAGAGTGGCCCCCGCTCACCGCAACTAAAAAGAAAGCCCGCGCACAGCAAAAAAAGACCCAATACAGCCAAAATAAATAAATAAATAAATAAATAAATATATATATATATATATATATATATATATAAAAGAAAGCCAAATGAAGAAGTGTGTCTCTCTTACTCCAGGAACAGCTAGCTGGGAGGGCAGCATGGCCAGAATAAAGTTTTATGCTATCAATCAAGTGTGAAGGTGACTAAAGATATTTTTAAACACATAACATCTCAAAAAAATTCCTCCCAGGCACCCTTTCTTAGGATGTGTTTACCTAAAATGATAGGGTAAACCAAGAAATAGGAAGACATGGGATACTGAAGAAAAGTTAGGGAAATCCCCAAGAAGAAAGTGAAGGGGTCTCTCAGAGGGAGAGATATTGCAGGTGTAAAAGGCAACTAGGTACATGGGATGTTTGTATCACCAAGACCTCTGGCATTGTACCAATTTTTTTTAACTTGAGAAAACTACTAAAAGATGTGCTCCATGAAACAAGAGAGTAAACTCAGAGAGGCCTCAGATCAAGGGATCAGGGAACCCACCTCAGGAGAAATTCTAAGGATGACAGAAAATGGAAATCCCAGGTGACAACTGTCCAAAAGGCCTAGAAAGCAACAGTCCAGAGAAAAGAGAAGGAGGTCTCTGAATATTGGAAGTGATGTTACCTGATGTGGAAAATTATATTGGAAATTTCAATGCAAAATTTGGGACGAATTGGCAATAAGTACAAAGCGCGTTAAGCAATTAAAAAAAAATCAAAGAAAACATTAATTTCAGGAAAACAGAAAGTAAACGTATTTAGAGCAAATGTCGGCTGTGAATACATAATGTAAACACTGAATATTGATTCAATAATAATTATCACCATATGGAGAGGGAAGGGTGTTGTAAGAAACTAAATGCTCATTTGCAATAATAGGAAGTCAGTAAATAATATATGAAACAGATGACTCAAAAGATATATATTATTTAAAAATATGGCAAGAATAAATGCCAGAAGAAATAGCTGAGTTAAAAGGGAGTACTTTTGGTAAGTGGGATTGCACAGTAGGGAAGTGTGAGATAGCAAAATGCTGTATTTGTCAGAGTACTTTAATATGACTTGGCTTTAGAAATACTAAACTTTTTTTTTTTTGAGACAATTGACTATTCAAATGCAGTTCTAAAAACAGTAGAGGGGGCATCAGTGAAAATGGTAGAGGAGGAAACTCCGAAAGTCAAGTTGTCTTCACATTTGAAAGTTACAGGTAGTAAGTAGCTAGGATACAATAAGAAATACATATTTGTCTCAGCCTCCAGTTCCTGACACGGAGCTCCTAAATTTCCGAACCTTGGCAGCAGCTAGAAAAGTATGCAGTCAAACCTGTTCCATGGAGAAACTGGGAGCTGTGTGTGTTTGCCTGCTCCGTCTGTGCTGAACCCCAGAGGATGGCCACAGGAAGTGCTTGGTGCCCATTTAGAACTGCCTCTTTTGTTTTCTGTGGTTCTGGGGGACTGTGAATGTGGAGCTCCACTGGCTGCCAGAGCTGGGTGATTTGGGAGCCATAAACGATGGGAAGCCCCAGTTTATGGCTGGTTGATCAGAAGTATGAGTGACAGCCTGGGACTTTGGTGTCTATAGTAGGGGGCAGTCTTGTGGATCTGAGCTCTTTACCTGTGGGATCTGCACCAACTTCAGGTGTTTAGTGTCATAATTGAGTTGTAGGACACCCAACTGATGTTTGGAGAGTAGAGAACTGGTTGATATAGGAAAATCTCCTATACATTTGATTTTAGAAGTGCTGTGAATCGAGAAATAGTTCTTCTCTTAGCAGCCAAACCCTCAGGAGCTTTGGTACCCGTGATCTCTTCCTGAAGCAATTATCTGAGGATACACACCAGCCAGTGAAAAGGTACATCGAAACAGAGAACTCAGGAATGCAGAAGCTGTGATAGAAGTTTTGAGATTGAGCCTTATATCCATTTAAATATGAAAATCTGTCCAAGAAGCCATGGGAGTTGTGGTTGCAGAATCAATTTTAAATTTATAAACCCCGACAATATAAAATACTCACCTAATTATCAAACTTGGGATGTGGGGGAGTGAAGATGGCTGGACTATGATAATCTTCTGATAATCTTACCTTTTATAAAAATACATCAAAAATGCTGTCTAATGTTGGTACATAGAGTGTAAATGATAATGACTCTGAATTAATATTTTAGGTAATCCTTTTTCTTAGCCTTTAGGGATCTTTTAAGAATGAGTATCTCATAAAGTAAGGAGATATTTATCTGAAATTCAGCAATTTCTGGAGTTTTATTTCAGTTTCATTTTCTTGTGGTAAAGTCAAGCAAAATTAAATGCAGTCCATTTTATTTGAGTGGCATTCCAGCAAAATTTCATGTTTGTAAAAGCACTTCTATCTAGCCTATCTTTTAATGTATTGAGAGAGAGCTGGAAAAATAGATTTAACACATAGTTATTTCCGAGTAGCACAGTTTTAACATTATTTTGTCTTCCTTTTTTGGTAATTTTCTTCATCCTTTAACATTTTAAATAATGAGCATGTATTATTTAAAAATAAAGGTAATTACTATTTTTTAAAAGTCTATTGTTTAGTCTCAACATAAATATACATAATTTTTTTTTTTTGGTGAAGCTTGAAGTTGCTGAAATCTCCGATATTATATTTTTGTGTACCATGAAATATATAAATGCAAATTACATAAATATACATTTACAGACATATACAATTTTAAAAGTTTTTCTTACAGATGTTATTTTAGATTTTTGTAAACTTCAGATAAAAAAGTCTCCTTGGTTAACTGAGGTAAATGTGAAATTTCGCATGTATCTTTATTAAATAAAAGTCTTAAGCAGAAAGCCACCACAGAAGTAAAAATATTTTTCTCCAAATATTTGTTAACAGTAAAATAACATTTGGATTAACACTGAAATTGTTCAACTTAATTCCTACACCCTGGAGGACTTCATTGTGCTTTCTTACTGTTTTAGTTAGATGTTTCTGTGGGGTTATTGCCTCAAAATCTAGTCTTAGACTCTTGAGAGGCAGGGGGAGGGATGGATTGGGAGTCTGTGATTAGCAGATGCAAACTATTGTATACAGAATGGATAAACAACAAGGTCCTACTATACAGCATAGGAAACTATATTCAATATCCCATGATAAACCATAATGGAAAACAATATGAAAAAGAATGCATATGTATAACTGAATCACTTTGCTGTACAGCAGAAATTAACACAACATTGTAAATTAACTATACTTCAATAAAATAAATTAAAAAAAGAATCTTGAGAGGCAGGACTGAGGATGAGATAGGAGGAAAGTAATATTTGTTTGGCACTTGTTATGTTCTAGGTACTGTACAAGGGATATTTTAAAAAAATCTTCATTTACTTTAAGCTATTTTATGTTTCCACCTGATTTTACCCTCTGCACTCACTACTTGATATCTTTGAAATATCTAATTATGTCTTCTTAAGCGATTAAAGTGAGTAATTAAGAGAGGTGGCCCAAGGCTACAGAGATGAAGTTCCCCTGACACTCATCATCAGAATGAACTATACATGTCAGTGTATTTTAACAAATCATCAAGCAAGGCACATTTTTTCCAGTTTAGTTTATTGTACTTTCCCCTCATTAAACAAAAATGCCTGATCTGTGATATCTTATTAGACTTAATCCCTGCCTCATATAATATAAAAATTACAGAGCTCTGAGTCACACCTGATTACTTCCTCTCTTCACTGTAACATAATTTCTAATAGTTTTCAGTTTAGCACCAGCCCTCTGGGAGGAAATTGTGAGCATGACATGGAGAAAGAGAGTGTCTACCCCTGGTTTGTAAGTGACAATAAAGTTTGTGATTGCCTTCACTGAAGAAATGAATATTTTGGGACAAGTGAAGTAATTGTGACATGAATTGGACATGCAGTGATGTAGCTTTTAATAGCATGGTCATAGTTCAGCTCTGAATGGTTTCTGAATCATTTATTCCAAGATTATTGAAAAGGCTGTGTTTTTCCAGCTTTAATTTGCAAAGTGAAATAATCGATATATTTTTCTCTCTACTGATAATTTCATATGTACCTGAGGGAAGAATAAAGATTAAGATGACATAAAATGTGCATTTGGGACTGAGAAAGGCCCACAACATGTTACATGGTGTGGTAGTCTCTAATAGGGTCACTGATGAGCCTTACTTCCTGTTATTAATATCCCTGTAGGGTCCCCTCCCACACTGCAGAGGGCTGACTCCCATAGAATGCTATGGAACTGATGACGCTTGATTCTGAAGGTAGGTCTTCCACCTCACTCCCTTGAATCAATTGCTCTGGATGGAATCAGTTGCCCTGTTGTGAGGACACTCATGCAGCCGGGTGGAGAGGCTTGTATGAGGAAGAACCTAGGCCCTCTTGTGGCCAGTTTGCAAGACATGTGGGTCATCTTGCAAGTAGATCCATCAGCCCCTGTCAAGCCTTAAGATTAAAGCCTCAGTTGACATCTTGACTGCAACCTCATGAGCGACTCTGAGCCTGCACCACCAAGCTAAATTATTACATAGATTTTGGACCTACAGAAACCGGGAGAGGCAATAAATGCTATTGTTGCTTCCAGCCACCAAGTTGTAGAGTCATTTTATATGCAGCAACAGATAACCAATCCATATAGAACCCCTTAAAGGCCTGACCTTGCAGGATTTTAGGTCTCCCAGTCTCTGACTCTGGCTTTTATCAGAATACCACAAAGGATCTGGCTTTGCTTTAGGATATCCTTTTTTTTTTTTTTAAATAAAGGAAAGTTTTTGCTTTTCTTTTTACATTGAAGTATAGGTCCCCCTCCGCCGCCCCCCATCGCCAACGCTGTATGGCTTGTGGGATCTTAGTTCCCCAACCAGGGATTGAACGTGGGCCCCAGCAGTGGAAGTGCTGAGTCCTAACCACTGAACCACCATGGAATTTCCTACTGAAGTATAGTAGATTTACAATGTCGTGTTACTTTCAGGTGTACAGCAAAGTGATTCAGTTTTTATATATATATATGTATAAATTTATGTATAAATATATAACTTCTTATATATATTCTTTTTCAGATTGTTTTCCCTTATAGGTTCTTACAAAATATTGAGTAGAGTTCCCTGTGCTATATAGTAGATCCCTATTGGTTATCTATTTTATATATAGTAGTGTGTATATGTTAATCCCAAACTCCTAACTTATCCCTCCTGCCTCTTCCCCTTTGGTAACCATAAGTTTGTTTTCTATGTCTATTTTTGTTTTGTAAATACATTCATTTGTAGTACTATTTTTTTAGATTCCACATATAATTGATACCATATGATATTTGTCTCTTTCTGTCTGACTTACTTCAGTTAGTATGATAATCTCTAGGTCCTTCTGTGTTGCTGCAAATGGCATTATTTGAGTAATATTCTTATATATATGCACCCCCCCCCCACATCTTCTTTATACAATAGTTGTTCTTAAACATATCTTTCTTCTTTTACAGGAATGTATCATAATTTACCTAAAATATGCTGAAAGGCTTTATCAGTATTCTAATCTGCAGTGGGGACATTAGATGCCAACTCATTTACAGGGCAGCGTTTTAGAACAGGGTGTGTGTTTGTGTTTGTGGTGGGAAGAAGGGGAGGAGTGAGTGGAAGGGAGGACAGAGAGACAGACATAGCTTTGTGTTCAGGAATGTGCTTTCTATCCTCAATGTTGCTGCTCTCTATCTAATCTAGGTTGCCACAGGCAACCTCCATGCCAGGTGTCCCCAGCCCAACCAACTCATTACCTCTTTTCCTAACAAATATTTTGTAATGCTCTCCTTATGATCCTGAAATGAGCTTCCTCAAGAATATAATCAAGCAAACACACACTTTAAAAAAAGTCAGTGCATTGTTCAAAATGTTATGTAAATGGGGGGTGGGGGGAGGGAGGGAAGGCATAGTTAGGGAGTTTGGGATTGACATGTATACAGGGCTGTATTTAAAATGGATAACCAACAAGGACCTACTGTAGAGCACGGGGAACTCTGTTCAATATTATGTAACAGTCTAAATGGGAAAAGAATTTGAAAAAGAATAGATACCTTATATGTAGAACTCAATCACTTTGCTGTACACCTGAAGCTAACACAACGTTATTAATCAACTATACTCCAGTATAAAATAAAAAGTAAAAAAACTGTAACAGAAAGGAGAAATAAAAGGAAAATAATTTATAATAGCATAATATATAACTCAAAAGGCATTATGGCACCATAAGACATAATAAAGTAGTTAGATTCCTATTTGTACTTATAGGTAAACATCTATAAACATCACTGTAGATTCCACAGCTACAAAGGCAGACAGATTCAGATGTTGTATTGGCCACATAAACACAATGATCACCACTGTCATAAGAGAAGTAAGTGATTTTCTGAATTGGTAGCTAACACTTCATAAAGTTCATTATACACATTAGTTGAATTTGCAGAAAGCTCAGGTTAAATTAAATTTTGCAAAATACACTTTGCAAATTATACTTACATAAAAAAAGAAGTGTCAGGAAAGAATGTGAAGTATTTAACTGCCTTATCTAGTGCACTTTCTGGGTTTTCTGATCTGTAGGGGTCTGTGCCTTTTATGGTTTTCGGAATCTTTTAGTTGTAATATACTTAGAGTAATGGAAATTATTCTTGTCCATGAAAGACAAAACGTGTTCATCAGGTGGAATATACTTGACTATTTCCATGTGCATATTGACCAGTTTTGCATATACTTGTAAGTTTATTTCTTCATTTCTAATTGCTTATTGTGTGTTGTTTGAATTCTCCTTCAAACTGGTCATAACATCTTGTTTCCACATCAGTTAATTTGTTAAATATAATCTTTGACTCATGTTCATCTTATATTTATATGATAGTAATGATTTATCTATTAAAAGTTTTACTTTAACAAGGGTTAAGGTCCAGGCTTAGAAATTTATAGTTCCCCACCCCCCCATATACATAAATATCTGGCACGATATACAAAAGTATTGATGGAAGCAAATAGATTCTTTGTTGTGAAGTCTCCTTCACTCAAATTCTCAAGACACATCCTACAGGACAGTATTGCTCCACTGAAAATTACTCTTGACAATGTTGAACTTGACCTGAGCTTTACCAAAAAATAGCTATGGTTAAGGACCCCTTCTCACCTCAATTTGTTTTGCTTTCTGAAACCTCCCCACCCCTTTTTGTTCTGGGAAAGGGCTAACTGCAAAGAATCCTCCATCCTCATGTGGCTTAGATGAGATCACTGTCCTCATGTGACTTAAATGAGACTCAATTTCCACTCTTTCTCCTGACTCCCATAAGACTCAGCCTCTATGAAACCTAAGCCCACTTTTTCTCTTTGACACATTCCTCACTAATGAATGTTCCCCCTATTGTAATAGTCTGAATGAAAGTGTGTCCTTAATGGTCTGGTATATTTTCATTACACACTGCTCTAGGCTCTAATTTTTCCAAATTATATGTATGCATGAATTCATACATTCCCTAAAACAATCATCCCTCACATTTATTGAATACCTACTATATACTGGTATAAAATGTAATTTAAATCAATCGCTAGAGATGCATTTATGGTTATTTTTAAGGTATGTTGGCTTAAAGTCAAGGACTGGAACAGCAAACCCAGAGAAGTAATTTTTCAGTTAATTCAATGGTCATTTTTTAATAGAGAACCAGTGGAATCATTGTTTAAAAGTTTTCTGGAATCCTGCTTTTTCCCTAAAATTAAGCTTTCTGTATATTCAAGAAAGCGTGGAAGAAGAGTAAAAAAAGCACTGGAGTTGGAATATTTGAATATTTGATTCAATTCTGCTTTTACTTTATTTATTCATTTAACTAATATTTATTGCATATTGAGTTGTGCCAGGCATGCTCTTATTTTTTGGTTACATGGTACTTACCAGGCACAATTATTTTTATTTTTTAGATTTTTAAACTTTTTTTTAAATTGAAGTATAGTTGATTTACGATGTTGTGTTAATTTCTGCTGAACAGCAAAGTGACTCAGTTATACACATATATACATTCTTTTCATATTCTTTTTCATTATGCTTCATCCCAGGAGACTGGATATAGTTCCCTGTGCTATACAGTAGGACCTTGTTTTTTATCCATCCTATATTTAATAGTTTGCATCTACTAACTCCAAACTTCCAGTCCATTCCTTCCCCCAGGCACAATTCTAAGCATTGCACATACTAACTAAATCTTCACAAGAACCCCATGAAATAAGTACTATTATGACCATTTCACAGATGGAAAACTGAGGCAGAGAGAGAGGTTAAAGGACTCGCCCAAGGCTGCAAGTGGTTAGCTGGGATTTGGACGCACAGTCAGACTCCAGAACCCTCCTTACTGCACTGCTGACACTGGAGTGGTGAACACAACGGTCCCAACCCTTGTCTTCAGGGAACTTTCCACCTTCAAGCAGTAACCATACAATCACAAGTGTGCCAAGTGCCAACAAAGAAGGACACTGAGGTGCTTTGGGAGACATAAAGGGGAGGACTAACTCTCATTAGCTGGTGGGACTATGTTTGTGAAATAAGACTGATAAGACCTGCCCTGCTGGCTTTAGGGATGTGGTGAGGAGCAAAGCCAAATACAAGAAAACAAAATTTAGCAAGTGCAATTCTTTGAACCACAAACTGGGGTCATTTGTAGCAACCAAACTGGTGTACCCTGGAGACGCAAGTCTGGCTTTAGGAGAGAACCTCTTCAGAAAACAGCCTTGAGCAATTTGGACTGAACTACTAAGATCAAAGCAAGGGTTATTTTTTAAAAATAATGCAAACATTTCAGTGCAGATTTGAAAATTGCTTACCTCCCAAAAAGTTTTCATTCAGAATATCATCAAAACATTGAAGGTATGCTTAATGAGGATTTTCTTAATTGCTATAAATATTCAGTAGTTTAAATGAAACTAAAGTTGATTGAAAAGTCGAACATGTATTTTAAAGGATGATCAGAGAATATCAGAGAATATTGATTTTTATGCAGACTTGTTTTTCTACCAGTAAATGGAAGAAATGCAGACTGAATAAGAATTTTAGAGGGATGCCGCCTTTTCTTTGGGGGAAGTAGGAAGCTGTAAAATCACAGGGGAGTCAGATCTAAAACGGAGCATCTCTATTGGCTTGGAAATGCTTGTGCCAGGAACACGTGCTCCCTTGGGGCTGAGCCCCGGCCTTTGTTTAAGTGAGATCCTTGCCCAGAGGACCCTGCACAAGCCAAATAAGGACTCATGTTTGGTCTGTGAATGAGAAGCTAACAACCAGGGTCAGTTAGTGGTGGTCAGTCACTGGCATGTGCCCAGCTCCTAGAACAGGTAGAGAATACGGGTTACAAAACGGGGTCTGGCCATGTCCTAAGCACATCTGAAATACAATGAGTTCTGTTCAGAGTATATCTCTGATGTTTTGGAAAAGCACATGAAAAGATGCTCAACATCACTAATTATTAGAGAAATGCAAATCAAAACTACAATGAGGTATCACCTCACACCAGTCAGAATGGCCACCATCAAAAAATCTACAAACAACAAATGCTGGAGAGGGTGTGGAAAAAAGGAAACCTCCTACACTGTTGGTGGGAAATTGGTACGACCATTATGGAGGTTCCTTAAAAAACTACACATAGAGCTACTATATGATCCAGCAATCCCACTCCTGGGCATATATCTGGAGAAAAACATAATCTGAAAAGACAGATGCACCCCAATGTTCCTTGCAGCATTATTTACAACATCTAAGATGTGGAAGCAACCTAAATGTCCATCAACAGAGCAGTGGATAAAAAAGATGTGGCATATATATACAGTGGAATATTACTCAGCCATAAAAATGAATGAAATAATGCCATTTGCAGCAAGGTGGATGGATCTAGAGATTGTCATATTAAGTGAAGTAAATCAGTCAGAGAAAGACAAATATCATATGATATCACTTATATGTGGAATCTAAAAGCAAATGGTACAAATGACCTTATCTACAAAACAGAAATAGAGTTACAGATGTAGAAAACAAACTTATGGTTACCGGGGGTAAGGGAGGGAAGGGAGGGAGATTGGGACTGACATACACACTACCATATATAAAATAGATAACTACTGTATAGCACAGGGAACTCTACTTAATACTGTGTAATGGCCCGTATGAGAAAAAAAATCTAAAACAGAGTGGATATATGTATATGTATAACTGATTCACTTTGCTGTACACCTGAAACTAACACAACATTGCAACGATACTCCAATAAAAATTTTTAAAAAAGTGAATTGTAGTTTAGTTTGTCAGGAATAATTGTGAAAGACTGTGATATGGGTGTAAAACACTACTGGGTGTCTTTTCAAAGGAATTCTGCATCAATGAGCAGATTTTGGGGGGTTGTCTAATTTTAGAGAGTTTTGTGCTTTTCATTGTCTTGGGCTAGTTTACAACTCCATAAGCTATAGGAAATTAAAGGTAATGCAATTATTCTAGTCCATAGAGATGGAAGCGAAGTTTGTTTGCTGGGGAGGCCATTGATTTCCCACCTCTGGAAGAGATGATTCCAAACTATAATTTACTGCTGGGTAGATTTTGACCAGTTTTGCGTCAATTTCCAAATTTGTGTCAATGTTCCTGACTGCCTATATCAGGGGTTGGCAAACTTTTCCTGAGAAGGGCTGAGTAGTAAATATTTTAGGCTGTATAGCTCACCAGGTCTCTATGGCAACCACCCAGCTATGCTATTGTAGCTCTAAAGTAGCCATAGTAGATCAAGGGGCTTGGCTGTGTTCCAGTAAAACTTATTTATGGGTGCTGGAATTGAATTTCATGTTATTTTCACGTCACAAAATATTATGATTCTTTTGATTTTTTCAGCTATTTAGAGATGTAAAAACCATACTTAACCTGCAGGCTGTTGGGAAGCCAGTTGTGGGCTGGGTTTGGCTGTTGGTTATCTATCCCTGGCTTATTATTTTGCCTGTCTTTGAATTCTCTTTTGAATCAATTGTAATATCGTATTCATTCCCTCATTAACTAATGAGTTAAATGAAATCTTTGACATGTGTTCATTTTATATTGGAATGAGAGTCATGATTTTACCCCTTTGGGGAATTATTTTTTTACCATTTGCCAAAGGTAGTTAATGGAATTCAGTTGAAGTATTTGGAGACCATGAATCAAGAGGCTGAGAGACTATGTCCTGAGTGAATATTAGAATCCTGGCAAGTTTTCAGAACTGTATCAATATCTGGGCCCTTCTGCAAAGGAACTGAATTCGCCAATTAGAGCCTCCGGAGAGGGCCCTGCCTTGGTATGTTTGAAAAGCTTTCCAGGTGATTCTATTTAACATGCAGTCAGGATGGAGAACCAGTACATTTGAGGAAGTGGCATTTAAAAAAATTACTTGGTATAGCAAAAGCAAGCTGTTACTTTGAGATACACAGCATAAAATAAATAATGGATAGAACTCCTGTAATACCAGTAAATGATACTATTCTCTATTCTTTTAGTTTAAGGCATAACAGAAAGATCCAATTATATAGAACAGAAGATTATAAGATTATGAATTGATTTAATTAATCTCAAAGTTTTTCTGTTTGTTTGGAAATTGGCAAATTAAGATTATTGCCAAAGACTCAAACATTAATTTTAATTATTGAAACCTCACTTCATTCCATAAAGAACTCAAGGTGGACTACACACCTAAAAGCAACCTGTGAAATGTGATTTTTGACTTCATCTCATTCTTAGTTTTTTGGAGAGGAAAACTTGGAGAGTCTTTTTTAAAAGCAGGAACCTTAAATTTTCCAAATCTCAAAGTTTTGAGTGCCTTCATGGTGCACTCACTAATTGTGATGGCTTAGCTCTGAAATACCAAGTAATTCTATACTGATCTGGCTCTTTATACCTTGCAAAGTATTTCTATGTATTTTATGCAAAATGATCCTCCAAGGTTTTAATAAATCTTATAAAAATTAATTACATTGCATAAAATTTGTAATTTATTTTCCCTATGAAACCAAAACTCTTCTCATTATTTGATTCAACGTCAGTTAGTCAAATACTCACTAAATACAAGCTCTCTTGGCCTCTTGTCTTGGTTCGCCCTCCCCCTCTTTGTGTGTTGTCAGAGTCTGGTTCTGTCTCTCCCGACTCTCTGACATTCACAGGCAGTGTACCTGTGTGGGCTGCAGTCCAGATTATGCATTTTTGTGCTTTCTCCATCTTTCCTTTTAGTGAGTCCCAATGTACTCTTTTATTGCTGGCATATTTTGTTATTGCTTTCTTTTCTCATTGCTCATTCTTTATTTCATTTATGTCTATGAACTCCCTTTGAGAAAGGCAAGGTAGGCATGGTTATTCCACTTACTGACAAAGACTCTGAGAAAACCTAAGAGTCCTACTCAAAATTAACTTACGACAGGCTCAGCACTGAAGTTCAATTATCCTAACATATCCATTTTATTTCCACCATAAAACCCCCAAAGGTTGTTGATGTTCCCCTCTGCTAGGGCTTCATTCATTCATGTGTGCATGCTTGCATTCATTCAATAAAAACTATTCAATATCTACCAACCACTAGGTACTTACAAAGCAACGAGCGAGCAGCAATGAACACGATACATACATTTGCTGCCCCATTGCTTACAGTAGCTGAAAATACGGCAACAGTGCCCACCTATTTAGCATCTCCTGTGTATGTAAGTTATTGTATTTAAAGGTCACATTCAACTTATAAGGTACTATCACCTCCACTGTGCAGGTAAAGAAACTGAAGCATAGACAGGTGAATAAGCTCTTAATAGAGTCAGTAATGGGTACTTAATAGGGCTGGCATTGGGACAACATACCCATGGTCTCTGGGAACAACTGGTAGTTTAACAAGGTGCTGGAACTAATATATGTCATGAAGAGTTGGATGGAAAAGGGGTGGGGGTGGGGTGGGGTGGGGACAGCCAATGAAGTGGTTCTGCTGAATCTTTGTGAATTACATGCTACTTATAGCACAGAACAATGGCCCTGCCAACCAGGGGCACACGGGTTTCCTAAAACGTGATATAAAACAAAAGGTCAGCCTTTTACTTTTCAGTAATGAATCTCTAAACCACTTGAATCTTATTTTCTTATTTTCCTTAGTTTAGCTGTCTTCAAGTGCTGGGACAGGCAGGTCTACTGACAATGCTGTTGACCACCTCCTTCCCATTTTGGTTAGGGGAAGTCCAGAAGCTGAGATTTGAATCAATATTAAGCAAGGAGTCCAGAGAGACCTTCTTTCAACGAAAACACAGATTTTAGAAGTTTCAAGTCAGGGAAAAATCACATCAGCTACATTTTAAACAGTTGTGAGTCTGACAACTTAGCAACATTCTTGTTTATATTCCTCATAAAATTTCACAATAAAAGAGTAGTTGTATGCATTAGCAATATACTTTTTCTCAGGAGAGCAGCTCACCCTGTTCAACCCCAGGCCTTGATGAGGCTCCTGCTGAAATGAATGAACAGAATGGAAAAACGGGAAGACAGAGGAGTCAGCGCACTTGTGAGGGGAAGAACCAGGTTGAATCAAGCAGGAGAAACGGGACTCGGATTCCACTCAGATTAGCTACTCAAGTTTCCACCTGAAGAGGAGGTCGCACCAAACATGCCTCATGTGTCTCAAGCAAGAATGTTTCAGACCCAATCACACACTTAGGAATGGTGAATTAAAAAAAAAAAAATGTACCACAGAATTAGCAAATTTGAAGGAGAAATTGGGTTTGTGAATACTAAAAAGGGGACAAAATATATTAGATCTGTATCAAAGGTTAACTCATCCTATTTCAGTATTATATATCAAACCTTAAGAAACATTTTTCCAGAAAAATGTAAACATGAGTATCAAGGTATTGTGAATGAAAAATATTTCCTGCCATGTCAGTAAACAAAGGATGGTGTTGCCATGAAGCCATCACATTACAGCCAGCCCGAAGGTGAGCCCTGGTGGAACTCAGGGTGGAGGCGGGATACCCCCCATGTAGCAGTCAGCTGCTGCAGCCACCTGGGCGGTGCACCCCGAGGAGACTCAGGATGAGAAAGCACAGGATACTGGCCCCAGACAGCTGAGGTGCATATCAAAGGAATGATTTCTATGAACTCAGACTCTTATATCTCCCCATACGTAGAAAAGTGCTAAATTTCTTAACTTGAGATGTCTGGTTTTCCTTAATTAACAGTAATTTTTACATTACCAAATGTAAAATAGATGGCTAGTGGGAGGCTGCTGCATAACACAGGGAGATCAACTGATGGGTGATGACCTAGAGGGGTGGGATAGGAAGGGTGGGAGGGAGGGGTTATGGGGATATACGTATAAATACAGCTGATTCACTTTGTTGTACAGCAGAAACTGGCACAACAATGTAAAGCAATTATATTCCAATAAAGAGCTAAAAAAACCAAAAAAAAAAAAAAACCAAAACCCCCAAAAAACAAACACCCAGTAATCTTTCGGTGTTCTGACTACCTGGTCGTTGTTGCAAAACCTCCTATGTAACCAGGCTCCCTCCTTGCCTCGTGCCAGAGCAGTCTCTCAGAGCTATCTGAGATACTGTGTCCCAGCCTTAAGTCCTCAGTTTTGTCCACCAAATAAAATACAGCTCTCAACTTTTAGCTTGTGCCTTTTTTCTGTCGACAGTTTATCAGGAAGAGAAAATGATATGTGCAAAGGCACAGAAGTGGAAGGGAGCAGGACACCCAGAAGATGGGGAATGAGAGCAGCATGACCTGGACATGACTGGATGCGAGCGCAGAGAGGAAAGGGCCAGGGGTGACCTTCAAGTTTCTAGCTCGGGCACTTTCACTGACAGTGGTTGTAGTCACTGAGACAGGAAATACAGCGGGGAATACAGTGTTTCTCACTTATGATCTAAAATGGAGAGAAGAGCTATTCGGTGCATCTTACGGCAAAGTTTAGAAATAAATTAACCCAATATGAAGGCATGAAAAAGCTTTGAAAATGTTAAATAAAGCCCAATGTAACTTACAGCTATTTCTGTGGAAGCAGGGATCTCTAAATGTGTCCCAGGCCCCCAGTAGCACCTGAGCCCCTGGGAGTTTGTTAGAAATGCAAATTTGCCCCACTTCACACCTACTGAATCAGAAACTCTGGGGGAAGGCCCAGCAATCTGTTTTAACAAGCCCTCCAGGGATTCTGATTCATGGAAAAGTTTGAGAGCACTGGAGGTGGAAATGTTCCACAATTTATTATGGGAAACCGTACAGTGACCAAAACACAGTGATGTAGCCCAGCCCAGGTCTGCCCCTGAGCAGGATATAAAACAACATTGTTCTTCTGCTCTCAGTCCTTGGAGTCCCTACTGCATCCACAGGTGCCCCTTCATTATAGTTTACTGGTAAAGACTTGGGTCAAGAAGAACTACATGAACATTTATGATTGATACCAAAATCTGTGAAGTCCCCCAAAAGGGAACTCTTCTTTAGAATTAATTTATTAAAGACAAGGAAATTCAACTTTAGACAGTAGCTTTGTACTCTGGGAAGAGTAAGAATTCCATAGTACGATCACACTGAAATTCCTTCAGAAACATTCTTCCATTTGACATTTAAAATGCTTTTTATGTCCATGAATGTCATTTTGGGAAAAAATTGACATTTTCTGTCATATATCTGTAAAAGCTGTTGAAAAGCAAATACATGTTAAAAAGTGTGTTTCAATTTCCAGAATGTTGTCAGTTCAAGTTGGTTAACATCTTTCTTTGCTTACTTCTTAATGGAATATAAGTCCCCCACAGCAAGAGAACTGGTATGATCGTATTTAGTGATTTTTGCCACGTTGGCAGAAGATATTTGTATTTCAGCCACTTAAAACCATCACTTGCTGACTCAAAGTATTCTGTAAGTTGGTTTTGTAAATACATATTTTGAAGATATTACTAGAGAACATCACATTTTCTCAGCTAGAGGGAATCATTTTGTGCAAAGGAAGGAAGAATGCAAGAGACTGGTTCTAAATTACTGTTTTTAAACAATAGTTTAGAAGCAAGAACTTTTGGGGGGATATCTTAATAGTTCCAGTTAGGGCTATTTCAAACTCAAATTTCTATGCATTATTCATCCTCAAGTGATCTACAAAGAGCAGTTAAACTGCACTTAGTGCGTTAGAAGCCTGGTTAATTTCATGCCCTTGGTATTGACAAGTGTACCTAAAATATATTTCATCTGCTTCTATTTTACAGCAGATTTTTAACAATTTGCAAGATTTGTTAAGAGTAATGAACTGTATTTGAAGAAATCTTAGCCTAATCGTATATTAACATTAAATAATAAAAATTCAACTCCATAGGACATTGTAGGAGGTGGGGTGAGAGGAGGATTTATAGTATCCTGCAAAGGCTGAATGCGCAGAGAATGTGAACATTAGGAAGAGAATCTGAATAATTCAGGCAACAGTGTATTATTTATTATCTCAATTAAGAAAATACATTCAAACTCTCCTCACCTGCAGTGAGGAATGCCTGAATTGTTAATATCTTTCTGAGAAAATCATCTCTTTCTACTTTTAATTTAACATTTTCACTATGGTTGGAAGATAAAGTGTTACATTGATGAGGTTTACATTTTACATCTATGACCCTGCATCAGCTGTGGCACTTGTACGTGCATCAACCTGCAGCCACCAAAAGAAAGGCTGGGAGCATCCCTTTATTTAAAATCCAGGGAGACCATCATTATCATTAACATCCATCCATCTTCCATCATCCACCCGTCCATCCCTTTATCCATCCATTCATCTAGAGAGTGTCCCTGGAGGGGAAAGCAAGATAATGGTAAGAGTTGATGTCAAAAGATGGAGTGAGATTGCTTCAATTGAAGGGCCTAAGATGGGTAACTACATCAGAAAGATGTCAGTAACAATGAGGACTATCCCAGGTGATTATGCTGTGTATTACTTTATAGAAGCTGATGGGTTTGGGTACACAAGGTGGTATTTCCCTGGGGAAAATAAGCAGTTCTGTTGCCATTTTAAAATTACTTAATACAAACAGAAAAAGACTCACAGACTTCGAAAACACACTTATGGTTACCAAAGGGGAAAAGTGTGGGGGGGAAGGGATAAATCAGGAGCTTGGGATTAGCATATATACACGACTATACATAAAATAGATAATCAACAAGGACCTACTGTATAGCACAGGGAACTCTACTCAGTATTCTATAATAACCTAACTTGGAAAAGAATCTGAAAAAGAATGTATACATGTATATGTATAACTGAACCACTTTACTGTACACCTGAAACTAACAAAACATTGTAAATCAACTATACCTCAATATAAAATAAAAATTAAAAGAAAAAAATTACTTGATATATAGGGAGACAACCTCCTGTTTTTAATTAAGTGCGAATAATAAGGGGACAGATTTGAAGTACAATGACCTGTGTATTCCCACAATCCTGGGAATGACACGGTTGGATAGCAGGACCTCTCGGTTGGGTGTGGATGAGCAGTGTGCCGTGATGTTACCACAACTGCAGTATTGCTACTTGATGATGGCACACCTTACAGTCTGGACTCTGAGCCCATCCCTCAGTCATTCCTTGCCCTGCAGGGAGGTGGGGTTGGGGTGCTGAGCCCTGTAGGTAGTGTTTCAAAGGCCTCTGCACCATCTGGTTTCTGGCTGGGTTTGGCCAATGTGGGCATTGGCAGGCAGGGGTCGGAAAAGGTAGGACTATTTCTCCCCCTCCCTGTGTGCCCCAGGTCACTGCTCTGGCAACAACTCTGTTTCCTTGGTGTCTGCAGCTCCCCCGAAGACAAGCTGGCCCCTGGATTCCAGTAATACCACCTCCAACTTTTGTCTCTGGCCTGGGATGGGGTGGGGTAGAAGCACTTGCTCTTCTTAATCTGTGGGCAGCCTCTCTCTCCTGTTTGGCTTCTCAGCTTCTCCACCGCCTAACACATTCCTTGCATGAAATTCTCTTTCTTGTAATAATAGTTTGTACCATTATAAACTCCTCATGTTTGATTGTTTTGACCTATAAAAATGGCAACCTAATGCCTGAAGTAGCATCTGTTTTTTTTTTTTTTTTTTTTTTCTGGTTAGATTCTCACTGTTACAGGTCAGTTAAGGAAGGAATCCTTCCCACCAAACAGAGACTTTAAAATGCTGACCTTGGCAGAGGGGATACAGTGGGCGGAGAGCACGGGCGCCCGGGACGCAGCACAGGGTGGGAAGGAGGCAGAGGGCGGCAGAATCCCATGGCCAATCCAGGGATCAGAGCAGCAGCATTTTGCAGGTGGGACCAGAGCAGAGACCATAATCTTAAATGGACTGGCTGGGTCATTAGGGAAGAGAAATAGAAAATTGATTCTGGAACCCTTCTGAAAGGTAGATTTCAATGATTGCATGGAAAAATGAACACACTTCTCATCCAAAAGAATGCCTTAGTGATTTACAACAAACCCTTTTGCCATCCCTATAAATACCCCTGTCTGTATTGTTTGTGTTGTTATCTGGACTATTGCAACCTTATTACTCTATGATCTGGCACCAGGCTGCTGGGTAAAGCGAGGAGAGCATTTCTGCTCATAGAACACAGTCTCAGCAAGACTTAGTTCTGTTTGTGCTGAACCTATGGGGTCCTGAGGCCAAAGGAAAAATATGTGTCCCTCCATACACTTAGCAAAATATCCCTCCGTGTTTTGAACCAAACAGGAAAAGTTAGCAAAAGTACTACAAAAAAGCCAAAAACCGAAAGCCAAAAGCAAACCATAACTCTATGTGAAGCCCCATGTTATACAGTCATTTGCACCAATGTCAACCCTTATAAACCTGCCTGAAAGGCACACAAGGGCTGTGCAGATTGGAAATGACTGTCCCCGTCACACGGCAGGTAATGCCGGTTTGTAAAACCAACAACAACTTAATCTTTATTTGACATTTCGATATTTTGTTCCTGATGAGTTTTTGCATTAATTTAGTTTTTTGAAATCTTATATTTCAATGTGATCTTGATGACTGAGTTTGTTGGATTGCCTTTAAACCTGTGCCTCACTCATTGCATTCTAAACCCAGCCCTGCTGGGGTGCTACCTGTCTCACATGCACAGAGGCTGTGCTGAGATTAGGTCGAGAGGAAGAAGAAAGAGAAAGGGCCAGGCTGCCTGTGCAGAAATTCATGGAAGGAGGATACTATGGAACTGAGAAAAAAATATCCCAGTGTGGACTTGAGGTCTTATTAATTATAATAAAGTTTCAGGAAAAAAACCCAGGTCCATCGAATCCTGGGCAAATTGGCTTTAAATTGGTGGTGAGGCCCCTGAAGACACAGATCTGGAAGGGAATCAGCATAGAGAGACTTTATTGTAGATCACAGGTTTGCCAAGAAAACTTGAAATTGGGAAAATGGCCTTAGAGTGAAAAAGAATGACATCTGCAATATAACTTGTCCCGAGAGGACTGAAAGATCCCGTTTCAACTGCATAATATGTCAGATTGGATCTCTGGTGCAGCCTGTGCTTCATAAGAGGAGAGAAAATGAGAATTCCCTGGGGAGAAATGAATTGAGAAATTCATTAATTTGTATGTGAAGGCTGCAAACTTAAAAAACAAACACAAAACAAGCCTGCAAACCAACAAAACCTCAAATGAGTCTCATGAAAACAAGAGAGTTTCATATTTTTCATGTATGATGAAAAAATGCATTAAATTGCTCCAGAAATGAGCCTTCTAATGTAGTATTCAATCTCAGGAAAGCTTTCTCAAAGTCATTGTTTTTCTTTTTCAGCCAGAAATGAAGCACATCTGTATATCAGTCATGTCAAGCGGCAGGTTCCATTTTCCATAATGAATATTATGCGGCTGTTGGGGCAGTTGGGGCCTGGTAATATAGCAGTAGTTTTTTTTTTTTTAAATAAATTTATTTATTTATTTAATTTATTTATTGGCTGTGTTGGGTCTTTGTTGCTGCACGCGGGCTTTCTCTAGCTGCTGCAAGTGGGGGCTACTCTTCATTGTGGTGCGCGGGCTCCTCGTTGCAGTGACTTCTCTTGTTGTGGAGCAGGGGCTTTAGGCGCATGGGCTTCAATAGTTGTGGCACATGGGCTCAATAGTTGTGGCTCATGGGCTCTAGAGCACAGGCTCAGTAGTTATGGCACACAGGCTCAGTTGCTACTCAGCATGTGGGATCTTCCTAGACCAGGGCTCTAACCCATGTCCCCTGCATTGGCAGGCGGATTCTTAACCACTGCACCACCAGCGAAGTCCAGCACTAGTTTTCTGTTTTCCTTTGCCTATGCTTAACTTCCTCTTTGCCTCAGAAGAAGTCTCATTGGGAGGAGCACTAGAGAAAGGGTTCACCTGGGGTGAAGCAGAGCAGAGCCCTCAGTCAGAGCGTCCCATGGGTCTTCCCGCATCTGTCATCCCCCAGGAAGATGATGAGGTCTTCTTTCTGGATTTCAGTCTCATATTAAAGTCTTGCTAAGTATTCTCACTCTCATTCAAAATATTCAGCTCCTTAGAGCCATGCGGGGAACATGAGTAAAGTTTATAAGCAAGTTAGCAAATTGCAGGTACACAGCCCAGTATAGTAGCAGTGTGGCTTTGTCCAGCCTAAAGGGTTACTCTGCCTCCTTGAATCAGTTCAGCTTTTCTCCTTTCCCTGAGTGAGTAGGTGCTCCTTCCCACCCCTGGGCCTTGATCAGCCTTTACTCTTTTAAATCGCTTCTCCCAGGAACCATCCGATCCCGCTGCAGCCCCAGCTCCTTTTCCGGGACCCTGTCCCCCAGCAGTGATGCGACCCCCTTCCTGCCCAGCACCTCTCACTGCCACTGTTCTCTTCCCAGGGTCTCTATCCTTGTGTGGCTCCCCTCTGGCTGCCCTCCGGATGCCATGATTAAAACAGATATTTACCACAATTAAAATGCCTTTAAGTTATTTCGGTTGTATTCTTGCTATCTCATTTTCCTTCTTCCAGCCTTCCTCCTCCTCTTCACTGCCGGTTCTCCCAGCTGTAATCTACCGCCCTCCCTCCCTCCCTTCTTCCTTCCTTCCTTTTCTTTCTTTCTTTTCTTCCTTTCTTTCCTCTTTCTCTCTTTTGTCCTCTCGGCATGTGGGATCTTAGTTCTCTGACCAGGGGCCGAACCCATGCCCCCTTCAGTGGAATTACTGAGACTTAACCACTGGACTACCAGGGGAGTCCCTCTTGCTCTGTTTCTTGAATATTTCTTCTTGGTTTCTTGTCCAACTACCTTTACTTAAATTTATCATACCAAAGATACAGCAAAAAGTGGTGCATCTCATTTGCTGAGTACCCTTGAGTCACTCTAGCTTTCAAAGTTGAAGAAAGTTACTGAAAGATCATTCAAGAATGTCACAAATACACAGCTGAAGGGCCTGACAAAAATGATTGCAAGCTCCCAAGGAAAGAGTCAAATCAGTGGGAACTCTGTCATCCTACAGAAGGAAGGTCTGGATTGAGAATCTAAAGAGATATATTTTCTTAAATCCTAAACATGCTCACTCAAAGCAAACAGACAAATAAATGCAAATAGTGGTATTCATTTACCTGATCTTCAAACGCTTTCATTTGTTCCATCCATGAATGAAGTTTGGTAAGTTTTGTAAATGCTGCCTCTGGATGATATTCTGTTAACATTTTATTAAAGTTCTGTGGATTAGCACTTATTTCAACGTTCCAAATAGCATAAAGCTAATACACATGCTCTGGCAAGGATTTTACCTAACCAGACAATATAGAGAACTTGCCAAGTAGCGCGGGAGAGTTGTTATTTTTCTATCTCATTCATTGCCAAGAAAAAAAAAATTGGAGGTAGAAGAAATTGAAAATCCTGTTATCTTTTGGTTTACTCAGTGGTCAAAAGATGTTAAATTTTCTCTGAGATTATAGAATCTAAAGACAAAGTTGCCATTTTTCTGACATTTACATTTTTAAGGTCAGATGGATGAAGTGACCTGTCTGAGCAGAAGTGCATGACAATGGCCGGTTTACTCAGTTGCCTGTGTAGACTTCCTTCCGGACACGGACCACTGCATGCAACTTGTAGTCTCCTGATGCCTTTAGAAATGCAGTTTCATCTTCATAAAACTTAAAAACTAAAAGAAGTATGCATGGGAGTTTCTGTCCATGTAAATGGATGGAATTCCCTTGTAAATGCTCTTGCTATTTCTACCTTAGGGTTGCTAAAATGTCATTTTCCCTCAATGCAAGAGTTGTTTCTTTGATTACAATGCTGATTCTTCACCGCAGGACCCAAGGTGACCTTCCTTCCCCATAGACTCAAATGTGACCTTGTCTGCTCCTGGCTTCCCTCTGGCCTCAGACCATTTGTACCACTGGTGCCTCACACTCTCTGTAAAAATGGGCAAGAGGGGGTCAGAAATATTTGCCTTCCTACCCTAATGCTGATGTTACCTTGTATGGGTCAAGATAAGAGGACATGAGACAGCAACCCTGTAGCTATGAAGACGCCATGTCCAAGTTGCTCGAGAAGTGATACATGGTGAGAATGGGTGACTACGGAATTGACTAGATGTCACTTTGACCACCTAGCCAATGTCACCCTAGTGCCTCTCTCACCATGGCTTTTTTCTGGACAACGCTTCATCTGCTGTGTATTTCCTGCCCCCTTTTCTACCGCGGGCTCCTTCTAACTCCACAAATACTGACCACCTATTATCACTGACGACAAACACACTCACGTTCTGATTGAGGGCACTCCAGCAGGCAACCCTGCTTTCTCTCTGCACCAGATGACTTGTCAAATTACAACCGGATTCTGCCCATTCTAGTCCCGGCTTTCATCTTTTCCTGCTGACCCAATGTATAAAGCACTCTCTGTTTTTTACCTACTATGCTGAGCTCCTTCAGGATGTACTATGATGGTTAATTTTACGAGTCACATTGGCTAGGCCATGATACCCAGATACTTGGTCAAATATTATTCTAGATGGTTCTGTGAAGGTATTTTTTAGATCAAATTAACATTTAAATCAGTAGACTTTGTATAAAACAAATTCCCTTCTAGAGTGTGGGAGGGCCTCATCCAATCAGTTGAAGGCCATAACAAAAAAAAAAAAAAAAAAGAAGAAGAAAAGAAAAGAAACAAACCTGACCTCCCCAGAGGAAATGGAAATTCTGTCAGCAGACTCCTCCCTGGGTCTCTGGCCTGCCAGCCTATCTTGCTGGTCTTCATAATTGCATGAGTCAAGTCCTTAAAATCAGTCTCTCCCTCTCCCTCTCTCTTTCTAGACACACACACACACACACACACACACACACACACACACCCTATTGGTTCTTCTCTAGAGAACCCTGACCAATACATATACTGAATATTTAACTCACCTCTGTGTGAAATTCCAGCTACTTATGTGGGGCCTTCCTAATGCATATTCAAAAGTCCCTATTCTCTGACTTGTACTGATTTCTTAAAGAAAGAGAGAAAGAGAGAAAGAGAGAGAGAGAGGAAAAGAGGGAATATGTTGCTCACTGTGTTCTATTAGGTTTTAAACTCCAGGGTGAGAAGAAATTTGGTGTCTCATGTATAACCCAGATGACCATGGCAGTATTCAAGCTCATGGTGACCCAGACTCTTTAACCCACACTTTTCCATCTACCCATTAGCCCTGCTTCATTCTATTCTATTCTATTCTATTCTATTCTATTCTATTCTATTCTATTCTATTCTATTCTATTCTATTCTTTCTATTCTATTCTATTCTATTCTATTCTATTCTATTCTATTCTATTCTATTCTATTCTAAATGTTCTATTCTTTCTCTTCCTATCTTTCTATTCTAAAAATCTTTTGTATCTCTTCTTTCCTCCTCTCTTCCTCTGCTTCTACCCTCTTCCACATCCTCAAAGCTTTGCACTAGCTGTGGGACAAAATCCCTCACAGTCCTACTTTTCCTCCACCAAGCTGTGGCCAGACTAACTTTCCTAAGTCCCATTTTCATCATTCCTTGTGATTTCTTGAAAATTCAGAACAAACTTTTTCCTGACATGTAAGACCTTGCTTGATATATACCCTTTTCTTACTTATTTCTCTGCCTTCTTCTATGAATCTCCAATCTCTGTGTCTTTGCTCAGGAAACTTGTTCTGCCTGGAGGGTCAGCTCCCTTCTCTTCAGCAAAATCCTATGCCCCCCTTGGGGCCACTTACACCTCACGTATGCCTTCTTTGACGCGTCTGCTTCTCACTGAGACAGGTCCCTCTGACCTAAGACAACTGTATATGTGTTTAGTCCAGAAAAAAATTTTAAAGTAGTCTTTGAGTTTATTCATAAACTTTTACATTGTTCTGTTTCTTGTGTGTAAGTCTTGAATAAAGGAAATAGAGGGAAAACACACCATGGTCCGGTGTGAACTTAACCTTCCTTTTCAGAGCCAGAGTCGTGGCATTATTATCACTGAATTCTCTAACATGAAATTTTAATTTACCCCTAAATCTAGGCCTTGGAAACATAACAGACATATGTGACAGTGGATTCATATTCTAAAGATAGATTTCCTTCAGTATTTTCCCTGTGCAATGTCACCTTAATCTCTTTCTTTCTTTCATCATACCTTTTTTTTTTCCAAAAACTTTCTCAATTCTCTTCATATGATAAGATTGCTATTAGAATTGTCATAAAGGCTTACTTCTGAAATGCATTTAAGGGTTTATTCATGCAGAGACATTCACTTGGTTATCAGAGCTGTTTTGCACTGAGGGTTGATCCCAGGACTCAAGATCACTAGGTTTATTCTAATGGTTTCAGTGTCACCATGTGCGAAAGGAGATAGCTGAGCTGGTGCCCAGATGCCCTGGGAGGGGCTGCAAAGCCTGTGGTGTGGGGGCATGTGTCCCACTGAGCTGGTTTTCCAGTGCTGGTGAGATGCTGGCACTGTAGCTACAGCGAGTAAGATATAAACATGACTCCTGTGGTGTGTCAGCAGTCACTCCAAGAAGTGAGGGGATAGGCTGCAGATGCTAAATCCAAAGTGAAAAATATGATAGACTCTAAAAACTGAAAATGAAAAACCAAACCAAATGAAAGCCACTAGATGCTTAAAATGGAACCTCTAAACTGGGCTGTATTGGGGGATCGAGTGCTCATAGGTGCTACTAGCTGTATAGATATAAAGTAATCTTGGAAATAGTTCCCCAAAGTGGGCCCTACAGAGAAGTCCTGAGTCCCTAGGGAATCATTATGTTGATCTACTTGTGTGGCAGTTTTCTGAATTTATCAACCTCTCCTTTTCTCCTCTCTATAATATACTGGACAGAACAGTCAAAAGCATTGCTAATAATGGAGACTCATCAATCTTCCTTGTCATGTAAATATGAACCAGCAAAATGGATGAAAATGAACAAGTCAGGGCTCTGAGAACCAGCAAAGGCTGGCATCTCCTAGGGTGTGTTCATTGGTCACATGACCATAAAGTAGCAACAGGAAGGCAACATTTGGACATCTGGGAGCATGACCCAGATCAGCTCACTTGCATATAGTACAGACCCTGCAGACACATAGATCACCACCACCCACTAACAAGCCTGTTGCAGATGCTGCTCATTCATCAGGCCAAGCTTTCCTGTGGAAACCATTCATGGCTTCAGAATTCTTCATAATGGTTTTACCTATGAAATACCACTCACATCAGTTCACTTTTGTCCATCTCCCCTTCTATCTCCCAAGTCCAGGCCATCAACATTTCCAGCCTGGACTGCTGTCAACACTCTTCTAATTGATTTCCTGCATTTGCCAGCCTCCAGCCAATTCCCCACAATGCAGTCAGAAGATGTATTTAAACTCAAATTTGATGTGTCATTCCCATGCCTAAGACCCTATCAATGTTCTTAACAGGGCTCATAAAGCTTGATACTTCTGGAATTTCATTTTTTTCTCTCTAAATCTTCCTAACTCCAGTGACGCTGGCTTTCTGCACTTTCCTGCAATAGCCATCTACTTCCAGCTTCGGCTAAACCTCTCTGTCTAAACCACTCTTCGCCAGCCTACTCAATTGCTATTTTTGCTCTTATCATTCAGATTTCAGTTTAAATGACTTCCTTAGGAGAATCAGTTGGCTATATAGAATTGATAATAAGGGATATGTATATTTTTTTATTAGTAGATTGTGTGTTACATATCCTTTGCATCAACACCATCTTACGATAAATTGCTATATGCATATATGTCCAGGTTTTTTTTTTTTTTTTTTGAGATTGGTTGTTAAATATTTACCAGTGTACCACTGATGAGCTCTGGTGGTCACAGGGCTAACTGGCTGTATTGGTTTCCTTACCTTCCCTGTGTCCGTTCTCTGTTCTTTTACTGGGTTTCCTGGGAGCACCTCTGAAAAAAACTCCTTTTAATCAAATCCTGTCTCAGGGCCTGTTTTGGGGGAGACTCACACCATAGCAGTCAATAGAATATATCTACTTTGTCCACAATTTTATGCCCAGTACCTAACAAGAACAACATAAATATTTGTTGAATGAATAAATAAATGAGCACAGCCCCCCAACATCCCACTACTAGTTAAGTGAACTTGTTGAAATCCTTTTTACTCAGTGGCTTACTGGCACATGAAGAGCTTGCTTGGCTCTGTGGCCTACAGTGTCCCTGGAATTCATCAAGGTGGCAACCAGTCTCGCCTCTAAAGATGTGCAGAGAAGCTATAGGAAGGCCTTGGGGAAATCCACTTATACTAGTGACATGTGGGGTAAAACCAGAGAATAGATGTACATGATATGATGGAGGAAAAAAGAGGATTCCCCTCAGGAAAGGAAGAAAGGAGAAATGGTGGCACTAAGGTGAGATGAAGTTGCCAAGGGTTACTGAAAACCACCTGGTATGTGGCATCATCTAACTGTGTACGTGAGTGTCCTCATGAGAAGGACTGTGAGAGTGGAAGGAAGGGAAAGATGCAATTTTTAATGACAATTGTTTCTACTTGCTTTTGCTTTTGCAGAAGTGGCAGAATTTATCTTAGAAATGTGTGGTCTCTGTTCACTAAAATGTTGAAAAGAGATTATAGGGACCACAACTTTGTATACAAAATTGGATCATAGCTTGAGGAGGGAATTGAGAAGAGCCTGGAAAAAGGGTGGTCATGGAGGAGAGCTTTGAGAGAATGGGGGCTGAACAGCCCTACAGCTGGGAGAGGGTGTCAGATCACTTCATTTGGGGGTAGAAGGTCAGAACACACATTTTCTTAGGAATTGCCACAATTTGGGCTAAGGCATTGAATTTTCCAAATATAAAATTTAGAGGAGAGTCCTATCTCAGCTTTTACCCAATTTGAGAGTTGGAAGGCCTTCACTTTTCAACTTTCTCTGGGCATTGTGAAGACGGTATCTAGGGATGGAGTATAATTTCAAGTCCCTGTTGAATGGCTGTCCCTTCCTTCTTTGAGATAAGATTTTCCCCATGGACCTCTCTGACTTGTTTTTATAAGTGGCATATTCCTTCTGGGAAAATTTACTGTTTGGTCCTCAATTTAGAAGTACAAGGAAGAAAAGTGGCCATTTTTGATCACAGTGGCGTAAAGTTCAGCTGAGTTTTTCCTACAAATCTTTCCAAGTCTTAATTATTATCTTTTCATCTTGAAGTGGAACAATTTAAATAATATCTTGGCCAGGCCCTTCTGGTTGAGAGTTAGGAAGTAAAATGTTTTGGCTGGAAGCGTGTCTTGTTGCATATTTCCTCCACTTCACTCCTCCACATGAATCAGTGGTATTAACACATCCCATGTGGTAGAGCTGATTAAAGTTGTTCAGCACTCTCATTTGGACAAAAGTATTTACCAATGAGGAATATCACCTTTCATGCGAGCCTGTCTCTAGAGTTGCATGAGGACCGATACATGGAGAAGTATAGGCTCCAGGAGTTTACAGTCTGACACCAGAAACACTGATGGGCCCAACAACAGGTACGATTAGTTATGAAACCCCAGCGTGTGTCAGACACTGCTCAGTGCAGAAGTTGTTTTTTTTTTTTTTTTTAAAAAGGAATAAGAACACATTCTTTTGCTTCAGGAAGTCAGTCTTGGCGGGATTCCAGAGATACACACCAATCATTTCAATACCGAGTGGTAAATGTTCAATGAATGTATATGTACTTTTTTGTTTTAGAGTCTGGGAAGAAAATGGTAATTATGAGTCTCTTCAAGTAGCAGTTGGGAAAAGCTTCACAGAGGAGGTGGCATGTTGGTTGGAACTTAAAGTATGAGTAGGAGGTCATCAGGCTAGAAGGATGAATGGCTGTTATAAGCACATGAGAAAATGATTTGTGCAAAGCCACAAAAGCATGAATATAGATGACGTGTTATGGCAATGGTGAGCAGTACGACCTGAATAGATAGCTGACCACTGTTTCTGGACCATTTAATTGGTTCTCTGAGCTTCTTTTTAGGTAGAGCAAAAAAGGGAGATAAATTAACCCATCAACTCTGATTTTCCTGGAGGTATCATGTTATAAACTTGTTCATTTACTCCTTCAACTCATTTACCATATATTAATTGCCTGTCTAGATGTTCCAAGCATCTGGCTTGACCTGAAGATAAGGCAATAAGTAGAGTGCTTGACCTCACGGCATATGAGGAGCCTGGTCCTGTAATGGGTTCTTTCAGATTAGTTCATCTCACTGATTCTTTTCAATGGCGTCAAAGGCTGAGGCAAGATTAAGAAAAGTCAGAAGCGTGTGGTGTTTAACCTATTGCCTAGATGGGGGATGCAATGGCGAATTTGACTGGGCCATGGCGTGTGTCCTCTGCCCACCCCACTATTCTGGGTGTGTCCGTCAGGGTGTTCCAGGATGAGATGAAGATCTGAGCTAGTAGACTGAGCAAAGCAGCTTCCTCCCTAATGTGGGGGCCTCATCCAATCTGTTGGAGGCCTGAATAGGACAAAAGATGAAGTAAGGTGGAAGTCACTCTCTCTGCCTGTCTTTGAGCTGGAACACTGGTCTTCTTTTGCTTTCGGACTTGGACTCAGACTGGGACTTACACCACTGATGCTCCTGGGTCTCCAGCTTGCTGATTGCAAGTCTGGGATGTCCCAGCCTCCATAACCACGTGAGCCAATTCCTTATAGTAAATCTGTCTCTGTCTTTTTCTCTGTCTCTATCGCTAATCTCCTATTGGTTCTGTTTCTCTGGAGAATGCAGACTAATGCAGGGGAATAAAAGGCAAAACAATGTCCAATAGCATAACAGCTCTGCCTAAAGTTTGCTTTTTCACCATTTAAAATATTGCAATTTATTGAAAGATATGGATTACATCTTACTGGAATGTTTAGCTAGTGAAAAACTCTGTAATTTGGGAGGGAGATGACACTAAAGGGCTTCTTTGATAGATTAGATCATCATTCTAATCAGTGAAAAGGAAAATGTACTACTGCCTACACACACGTAAACCAAATGAAATGAAACGAAACCAAAACACACAAAATTTCTATCCTAATGATTTGATACTACTTTTGAACAAGTTGGATGCATGTTATGCAGAGAACAGAATGTTGAGTTTATCCTATAGGGTTTATGACTCTTATTTTTATGAAATAAGAGTGATCTTAACAGGTGACTAGCTCTGTAAGAAAGAGTGGGATCAACTACTCTAAAAAAATAAAAATAGAAGACCTCGGAACTGGAGATCAGATAGATACCAATTCATTTAATGTTCTGGAAGCACATTTTGCAAGTACTTTATCTCAGGAGATTAACCACTACATTAAACTACTTAAGCGGAGAGACTTCTAAGAGTACTTAACTGAGATTTTAATGGCTTAGTGGGTGTTTGGTGCCACTAACCTTAAAAATTTTCCAGGCTAGAGTTATCTCAGTGATGCCAAGATGCAGAGCTTTGGAGTGCTGGTTGTCACCTACGTGTGCTGGGGAGAGACCCAGAATTTTATGAGGGAGGGAAGCCTTGGTCCTGCCTAGAGCTGCTCTTTGTTGTCCCAATCCCTTCCCTATATATGAATGGGATGCCTTTTTATCAGGAATGTTGCCTAGTGAAATGGAGCAGGACCCTATGGTCTATGTCCCCACGTCCTCAGCCTGCATTGTTGTCTGTGGAAAAACTTTAGCCAAGGAATAAGCCTGATCAGAGAAGTGAGAAAATACAGAAGCAAAGAAAAGCGGTCAAACAGGACAGAAAAATAATAGTTTAGTCAGTAAGCAAAGTCATTGACCTTAGTTCCTTCTCAAGGGCTATAGATAATATTCTGAGCTATACCCCGTGAGCTGTCTTCTAGATACTGAAACACCCACCAGGTGGAAGAAGTTAACTACATGGTGACCAGACTGTAGCCACGATGTAAGCTGCCACAATTTCAAGAACTGGCATCAAAGAAATGGGAACAAACTGACCCTAGAACTGAAGACTAACTGTATCTAAAACAATCAAAATGATGCTGGCCAGACCACTGATGACCAATTTTAAGATGACTGTCATAGCTGACTGTGCTGCTTCTGCAGGTGGCCCCCTCCCTCTGTCTATAAAAGCTCTTGCCCCCTGATTGTCAGTGGCGGTGGGGGGGAGTCAGCCTTTGGACAGGCATCTGCCCTCCCCCTTCCCCCCAGTTGCCGACATCCAAAATAAAACAAACTTTCCTTTCCACCAAGTTTGCCTCTTTATTGGCTTTTGAGCAGCAAGAACTGGACCCCAATTTTGGTTACACTCCTTGGGGTCATCACTGGCCCTCGAGATATGTCCTGGTTGGGCTGATTACGAAAGCATATCGATCTGCTTTTCATTGGCAATGTAGCATATTTGCTGTCTGAGCCCAGGCCGGCGAATATAGTGCTTCTTCGTCAATCCTAATCAAAAGCTCAGTTATGAGTGCAATTTTTATTTACGGAGCATTGACTGAAGGTTACGCAGCATAGCCATTCCTCTGGATATTCTAAAATCAATCCTTGAGTTAAGGTGGACGGTCAGCTCCTGCCCCTCGTGGAACCACTGTGATGAACTGGGCTCGGGCATTTGTTATGCATCTCTGGCGATGGCCTTCTAGGGAACACCTGACACGGAGTTTATGCTATAAGGAGGCTGACGCAGACAGGACGTGCTTCACCGGAACCCAGATGCTCTCCTCAGGGGGACCCGTAGGAGAAATTTTTTCCCTAAGCAATTACCATGCTGTTAGCATGCAGATTCCAAATTACAAGACTAAATTGTATTGTCCTCGCTGTACAGACTGCTGAGAAACTCAAAGCCAAATTCCTGAACCACCTAAAGCAAATGAAGAACTTTCTGATGTTTATTTTGTATATGATTTTCCTCACGGAGTAATTTGATTTTTTGAAAAATATTATTGCAGAGAAACATTAACATAAATTTAGACATTCTAAAGCAAATGGTTCAACAAATGAACTTATCTATGAAACGGAAACAGATTCACAAACATAGAGAACAGACTTGTGGTTGCCAAGGGGAAGGGAGCGTGGGAGAGGGAAGGACTGGGAGTGGGGTTAGTAGATGAAAACTATTATATATAGGATGAATAAATAACGGGGTCCTACTGTATAGCACAGGGAACTATGTTCAATATTTTTTGATAAATCATAACGGAAAAGAATATGAAAAAGAATGTGTGTATATATATATATATATACACATATATACACACACACACACATAAATAACTGAAACATTTTGCTGTACAGCAGAAACGAACACAACATTATATATCAACTATAATCCAATAAAATAAATTTAGAAAATGAATGACTCAAATTGTAAAATGTCAAATATAAAAAAGAAGTGATGGCAATATTCAGCTAAGTATCGTCTTCATTCTGTTATTCCAAAGTTATTCATTAAACATCTGATGACCCCTCAAAAAATGAAGTGAATGATCTGGCAATTGTGAGTTAGGAAAATGCACAATATTGTGTAACCATCACCTCTATCTAGTTCCCAAACATTTTTATTGCTCCAAAATAGTCATCTGACCTATCTTTGTTTCAGCTTTCCTCTCATTTTCTTTCAATTCTTTAAAATAAAGTATTATTTTATGTTTCATGCATGTCTGTAAACCATCATCAACTTTTTTTGGGGGATGAGGTAGGATTTTAATAAACAAACTACAAAATCCCCTAATAACAAGCCCCAGTGCAGGAGACTGGGGAGGAGCTGTCAGGGAACAGGAGATGAGCCAAGATCGAGTCATCTTGTGGAAGCCAAATGAAGGAGTTTCAGAAAGTGAGTGCCAGCAGGCCCCGTGCCAGCAGTGTCAAGCAAAATGAAGATGGAAATGAGGCTGCTAAATTGAAAAAGAAGTCTGTGATTTTTGTGAAAATTGTGTTCTGTAATGTGCACAACCTTGTGAAACCTGTGGTGATTAGGAGGTACGGCAGTGAAGACTCAGAAGGCTAGACTATTTTAAAAAAATTGACAGTGTGGTGAAATAGAGGAAGAAGAGATCGTGGGTTGAAAGCAAACAAGTTTGAGGGAATATATATATTTTTAATGATGGGGTTATGTGAGCCAAACATAGTGTAATAGGTGGGAGAAACTTGGATGATGGTCCTGGCTTTGCGACCAGCTATGGTGTGACCTTGACCAAGGCACTTCCCATCTCTAGCCTTGGTTTTTTTACCTGCAAAACGTAAAACTTAACTAGAGTATGTCTATGAGTCCCGCCAGCTTTAGTGTTCTATGGTATATTCATGAATGGAAGGAATGTGTACATAAAATGAAAGCAGTAAAGCAATTTTGAAAATATCATGCAATAATACTTTCATCATACATATACTATAATTTTCATTAATATATGTGAAATCCTGATCTTATAATAAGGTTTTTTTGAAGTCATAATGAAGGAAGGGAATCCAGTGAGTATTTAATATCACTCATGTCACCAAAAGGTGGTTTGCTTTATCCCACCAACTTCTAAGTGATTTAAGAGTCAAAATAGTGGTTGATGTGGATTGTGACTGATTATCAACGGCCATGAAGGCTTTGCTGCTTCTTCCATCAAGAGACAAGGTCTATGTTCCCTCCTCTTTAATCAAGATAGAGTCTATGGCTGCATAGCCATTAGTATGTGAGGAAGTGACACTGTTTCTGGGTCCTGGAGAGACTGGCACCTTCCACTTTTTTTCTCTTGTGTTAATGACTCTTTGAACCCAGCTGCCATGCTGAGAGGAAGCTCAAGCAGCCCCTTGAAGAAGCTACATAAAGAAAAAATGAGGCCCCAGACAAAAGCTCACTGATTTGCCAGCCATGTGAATGAGCCCTCTTGAAAAAAGATCCTCTACATGGGGCAGAGAGGAGATGTCCCTGCTGATCCCCACCCAAATTTCAGATTTATGGGCAAAATAAATGATTGCTGTTTTAAGGCACTAACTTTAGGGTGATTTATAATGCAGAAATAGGTAACTGTATCACGTGGTTAACATTTATTCACTGGTAATCATGTAAACCAAACATAATATATATAGGTGATTCTGCTATCATATCATATATGTTTTTGTGAAAAACCCTGTATTCAGTAAAACTGCACTCTAATTTCACACTAGATTTATGAGGAAAATAGGAATGAGGTAGACCACTTAAAACCCATAGAATTTCATAAAAAGCCCTAACTAAAACAGTAACAATCCTGTTAAAAATATCAGTCACAACAAATCTCCCCTGGCATTTGCACTTAGAATCACAATGCCTTCTTATCAGCCTTATATCCTGGGGTTCATGCTTCCCTAAAGACACTTTTACTTATAGTTTTACCAGGAAGCTGTATAAAGTGGGAAGGATAGAGATTCCTAAAGCTGCTATATCAGCTACTTCTTGTACTAAAAAAAGACTCTTCTGCAGAATATTTGTTTTCTATAAGGTCTTCATATATTGATAAAGATTTCCTGTTTAACCATGAGAACGTTTGACCTTACTGCCTCAAAATTAAACATTCTTGAGAATTCAGAATTGAACCCAGAACTTCAAAAAACTAATTATAGAATTACCATATGATCCAGCAATCCCACTTCTGGGCATATACCCAGACAAAACTACAATTCAAAAAGATACATCCACCCCTATGTTCATAGCAGCACTGTTTACAATAGCCAAGACATGGAAACAACCTAAATGTCCATCAGCAGAGGAATGGATAAAGAAGATGTGGTATATATACACAATGGAATACTACTCAGCCATAAAAAAGAATGAAATAATGCCACTTGCAGCAACATGGATTGACCTAGAGATTATCATACTAAGTGAAGTAAGTCAGAAAGAGACAAATATATGATATCACTTATATGTGAAATCTAAAATATGATCCAAATGAAACTATGAAACAGAAACAGACTCACAGACATAAAGAACAGACTTGTGGTTGCCAAATGGGAGGGTGGGTGGGGGAGGGATAGACTGGGAGTTTGGTGTTAGCAGATGCAAACTATTATATATAGAATGGATAAACAACAGGTCCTACTGTATAGCACAGGGAACTGTATCCAATATCCTGTGACAAACCATAATGGAAAAGAATATGAAAAAGAATTATACATATGTGTAACTCAGTCACTTTGCTGTACAGCAGAAATTAACACATTATAAATCAACTATACTTCAATTAAAAAATAAATTAATGAAAAAGTAGAGTGAACCAGGAGGATTTCAATGTTTACTGACATCCTTACTTGTCCATTAGATGTGTGCTAATTGGCACTAAAGAAACACACAGAGCAGAACAGACAGTATCTGTGGTCACCCTGTATATGGCAAGTAGGAATACAAACACTGATTGTAAGGGCCCAGTCCTCTGTCGCCATAGCCCCTTGTCGTGGACGTGGGCCTTAGGAGCTGCGTTGTCCTGACAGACTCTCAGGTTTGAAGCCCAGTAGAGACGGCTGTTCTGTGTGGGCAGCAGTTGGTGCTACTTTGGGTTCAGTTTCTTTCACCAGATCTGTCAGGAAAGGGCTGTCAGTGCTCTCTGTGGGACTGGGCGCGAAAGCTGAGGAAAGGATGCTGAGAGTGACCACCTCTTCAGAAGAAGGTGGTCCAGGGGACAGCTTTTCTGTTGGAAACACTGGGGAGAGCCAACCTGCTCCTGGGTGGAGGATGACTTTATCACTGGTCTTTGAGATAGTGTCATAGGTGGATTTCTCCAAGAGCATGTTGTCATCTAACATAGACTCTGTGGGAAGTAACTCACCAGGTAGACTCTGTTCTGCTCTGTCCACTGTCTCTGGCCTGGGTTGACCAAGAGGAAATTCTGGACTCAGAGTAGCAACCTGAAGAAGGAATATAAGACAGATGTTGACAAGGGACATTTCTCTGTATATGAGAAGGGGTATACTCTATATTTTTTCTTTTTATTTAAATTAAAGCAAATCATTTTGTAGTTGACTTGGATCTCATGTGGATTCTGATATAGAAACATGTCCTGAAAGGAAAACAATGCATTGATATAGTAGTAAAATAAGATCTCTTGGCTGAATCTGCCTGTGTAGGGTTAATAACCAAAATACTTTGAAATGTGTATCAATCATGTTTGAACTTATGAATTCTTTTATTTAAAAAGGGAGTAAAGCTTAGTCAGCACTTCCACTTATGAACACCACAGTGACAACTTCCAGCATAAATTAAATGGACATAGCTTTAAATGAAACACAAAAGTTACTATTGAATTCATTATTATTATTTTTTACTTCCTAAGACATTAATTTATACTTACAAACATCCATAAATAACTAGATAAGACCTTGACTTAAGAATAAACGTATAAAGTATCTTTATGCTTATATGTATTTCAGAAAGTTAAAGTTAAATAATATATTCTACTTTTAGTATTCTTTTCAGTTCATGAACATGCATTTATTTTATCGAAAACAGCACATTGTGACTCTAATGGAAACAAAGTTCTAACTATGCGGAAGGAAACTTTGAATTTAAGGATATTTGAAATGCAAGTTGTACTATATTTTATTAATATAGATCCTGGAAGTGGGTAAGCAAGTACTGCTGGTAAAAAAACAGAAAAGGATTATATTTATTTACTTATTTGAATTCTTTTTTTTATTGGAGTATAGTTGATTTCCAGCGTTGTGTTAGTTTCAGGCATACAGCAAGGGGAGTCAGTTATACATATACATATATTCATTCTTTTTTAGATTCAGAAAAGAATGTTTAGCATTGCAGAGGCGATCTTGCTCTGTTCAGTCCTTAAGTTGATTCTTTCTGATGGAAGGTTTGGAGGCTTTGCTCCTGTTTGAAGCACAGAAGGACAACAAACTCACCCTTGTGATATCAGCGAGGAGAGTGTGCGGCAGCGACTGGGTGTCAGGATCCAGGCCTGGCAACGACCCAACAATTTCTGTGGGTGAAAAATCACAAGGTTTGAGTGTTTCTTTTTCTTTTTTTCCTTTTGTGGTTGGAGCAGTAAAACAGTGAAGGTTGGGAAATGTGGCAATAATCGGTTCTTGAGGTGTGGTACAACAAATGGTCAAGAAATGAGCATCAGATGCACTAGCGGTCACTGACCTGAGTGATCTGCTGAAGGACGGGTGCAAAGGGTGCATCGTGCAAGTCTATGTGATAAGAACAGTTGTTAATGTGGATTTTTAGGATGTTTAGTTTTGTTGTACGCATTTGGACCAAGCAGACTGGCTGATTGGCTAGGCCACTGGGGATGAAAATATAACTAAGATAACAAAGCAATAAATGGGTAGAGTAAATACTGGAATCAAGGACCGTATGTGAGTCCTTGTGAGTCCTACTTCCACCCTGAAGCCTAATTCTCAGATTATCCCAAAGGGTTCAATCAAGAGACCAACCCAGAGTACCAGATGGTCTCGGAGATGAGTCTGATGTTTTCACGGAAATTTCCTTGCCTAAAAATTCAGAAGTGAACCAAGAGAATTTTAATGTTTACTGACATCTTTACTGACATGCCCTACATCTCATCCCAGGGGACCTTTGTGAAGTTTTCCAGAGTTGAGTTTGATTATCTAAACTACAGAAACAGAACTGACAGAGAATGTCAGTTTCATGCCGTGTCACATTAAAATGGCATTTCTAGTGCCCATCTATCATGCCCAGAGTATTGGGTGAACTTAAGAGTCCCTCCAGGCCCCCTCTGAGGATCCTGAGTGAGCCTATCTGTTGATTTCTTTAGATCCATGCTCTTTTCTCTCCACTACTCCCTGCCCTTGGAGGTTGACTTATATGGACCACATAGATGGTTCCTTGCTCCCTGTCTTTGGGATGGCATAGATCATTAGGCAGCCTTTCAGGCCTGGAGGTAGTGGTGGGGCTTTAGTGCTTCTAGCCCCAGGGGACTGTCCTAATCCTCTGGGTCTTAGGGAAACCTTTATCAATAGTCCCTTTCTCAAACTCTTCTCAAGTTATCCTGATTCGACTGTGCCATCTGTTTTCTTCTGGGACCTGACCGATTACTAGATGAGGGACTCTGGGCTGTGTCAGGGGAACAGAACTGTCCCCAGGTTCTTCTCTCCACCTGGGCTCCACTGGGTGACTGCGGCTGAGCTGGACTGAGCCGAAACTCTTGGCTTCCCTAGAGCTATTTTTGGTGTGAAGTGGTCACGAAAGGCTCATCGAATGAGACCCGGGGGCAGTGAGGAAAGACAGAAATGATACCACCCATGATGTGCCTGTTATAGAAATGACTGACTCTACAGGACCCAAGTTAAAATGACAGTGACCAGGAGACAGTCACACCTCCTTGTCTCTCTGTCAGAATGAGGATGAACGCAGAACTGTGAAATCACCCACTGACCATCAGTGAACTGAATTGACCCCACATCCAAGGACTGGTCTTCCTCCAGGGCTCTGCTGATCAGCTTCCTGAGGTCTAAAGCCGTGGAATAGATTTCCCTTTGCTTGTCTTCCTCCATCGTTCTATGAGGGTCTCCTTCACTTTCAATTTTGTTGGAATCAAAAGACAGGAGGTCACTTGCAGGGCTTTTTGCTTCTGCCTTGCCTCTCTTAAAGATGGCTGTAAGTTGCATCTCTGTGGAGCTTGACCTGTAGACCGCAGAGGACACATTACACCCAAAGCCATCGTTACATGCCTTATAAAGAGAATCACTATGTTGCTACAAATATTTAGGACAGGTTCAATCTCTTTCCTGATGGGCTTTTAACAAATATTACACTTGAAATTAATTTCAATGTGTATCAGAAATTTGAAAGGTGGAAAAGAATTAACATATATTTCAGCTCTGAACTAGAATGTCACCATGGGACTTGAATCCAGCTTGAAGAGGAGCTACTAACTGGATCAAGTGACCATAGATTTTCACTTTAGGTCTTTGTGAAAAAGTCTTAATTGTCAAGAGCTGCTGGTATTGACCAGTGTTTTCATGGTCTTATAAGTACCAATCAGCAAGAAGGATGAATTCTCTCTCCCTTTTTTTTTCTTCTACAAGTAGCCTCCTTTTGGAAGGTCTATGAAATAGCAATGTAGGATATAGCAGTGGGACAATAGTATTATAAGTATGTGTTGTATCCAAGTCAAAGCTTCCGTCCTCAAGGGTGTTTTTCTACTTTTTTCAATAAGTATTTTTTAATTAAAAAATACAACTGTATATTAAACTACTCTCTTCTTCCCTCAAGTTGCTTTTAAAATAACATCTTAGGAGGAAGATGTGAGAAAAGAGAAAGGGAAGTAGTTGACGATTAACTGTATTTATTATCATATTTATTGATTCAGCGCCTTTACGCATAAAAATGAAATAGGATCCTTTCTAGCTCTGTCTTCTAGGACCAGGTTTTACCTCTTAGTTTATGCCATAAATCTACACAGAGGGATACAAAAATGTTTTAAGGCCACAGGAACCAATCATGTGTATTCTGGGCCGTTCTTCTAGCCACACGATCAGTCAGAGTCTATGGTTGGTCATGTCCCCAATTACAGGAGCTAAGCTGATGCTTATCACTGAGCTCTCCAGGGTATAGAGGGCCCTTTCCTCATTCACACTGACCTGGGAACCAAGGAGCAAATTCGTTCCTCTGCCTTATTCCAGACTTAGGCGGGTTGCATGCAAGAGTATGTGTCCAGACAAACAACTTCCCATCCCAAATAACATTTCAGAAATTGTTGAAATATACCTGCATCGCAGATATGCGTTTTTATCTTATTCTCTTGAAAAGCTTTTGAGTTCTTATAGAACAACACTTCTGCTCATCAAGTCACCATTTACCTGCTTCTCTCATGCAGTGATTTTGATTCAAGTTCTTTACTACTACTGAGCAATTGGTCAATTACTCCCATTTAAATGTCACCAATAAAAAGCCACTGGCTTATCCCAGACTTTATACGTAAAAATAATCTGTAAGAGCTTAGCATACACATGTGTGTGGGAAAATGTACTATATTTCAAAACAGTAAAAAAAAGTTCAAATTACCCATCTTTTTCTTTCTTTGGTCTTCATTTCATCATGCACAGCGGGAACATGTAAGGAAGGAAGAATTTTCATGAAGTTTATTGACATTCAGTGAATCTATTCATATACAAAAAAATTTCATTGTCTCCAATGTTGGTTCAGAGCTTTGAAGGAAACATATAAACTGCTGTCTGAATTTAGAAGGAAATTTTCAGAACCATATGAATCTCAGGAAGTAAACATTATTCTGTGATGTTTCTTATTAGGATTTGAGCCTTAGTTGAAAGATTACATGTACTTTGGTATTCTTCTTAAACTCTTTGACTTCCTGACATTCCTTTTACAGAGGCTGCAAATATATTCTATACATCTTAGGTTTTTGGTGGTGCTGGTGCCAGGAACTTTTTTAAAAAAGTATTTTATAAATGGATTTCTCATCCCCTGAAAGGCATTAAATGATTAGTTTATCCCTGAAGGTAATTTATCTGAGACCAGACCCTGGAACTGGAGTTTTGTTGACTGATTGTTTTTCGAATTGCTTTAATCAGTAAGCCTTGAGGGGATGTACAATCCTCTGTGGAACAGGTTGCAGGAAAAACAAGCACCTGTTTACCGAGTAGGTGGTCCGTTGCAGGCAGTTTACATGCAACCTCATTTAATCTTTTCAAAAACACAATCCCCATTTTATGGGTAAGGGAAGATGCAGAGAGAGGGAAAGTTGTCAGTGGGAAAATGGCAGATGTGGGATTCAAATCCTGGCCTGCACGACCAGAAGCCTGAGCTCATTTTGCCACGCCACCACATGTTTGTGCTAGAAAAAAAGGCCATTTGGTCACCAGCCTGATGACAACATTGTGGACTTCTCTGGGCATACATGTGAATTTAGTTTAGAGGCTATATTCAGTTTTCCCACTTTATGTTTCAAATGATAGTTGCTGCCAAAGACACTACACTTCTCATGGGATTTATGCTGCTCCTCTTTCTGCCTGGACCACGAATTCATCTCACAGTCATCCTTTGATGTAACATGACTGAAATGGACTCTGCTCCTACTTTCTTTCTGTGGAGGCAAAGGAAGATCTGTGACTCCAACTGGGGCCTCTCTGTGGGGAGGGACTTCCTTCTGTACCAACTAGACATTCATTCAGGGCTTGTCTCTTGCTTGTTTTCGGCAGTAGTTTGCAATCCATGAAGTTCTGGAGAAAAGCGGGGCTTTTGGGGCCAAGACCCTAGGGCTAAGACCCTAATTTCACAAAATTGTTTTGTTGAAATGTAATTGTCATCAAACAAACTGCACATGTTGCAGGTGTACAGTCTGATAAATTTCATACTCTATACCTGTGAGACCATCGCCACAATAAATTCAGATCCCAGAAGATTCCCCTCCTATCCCTCCTCAAGCAACCACTGATCTGCTTTCTCTCACTGCAGACTAGTTTGCATTATCTAGAGTTAAAAGCAAATGCAATTATGTCACACTCCTTTTTTTTCTGGCATTTTTCACTCAACATAATTATTTTGAGATGAATCCATGTGGTTGTGTATTCCAGTAGCTTGTTCCTTTGCTGAATGGCAGTCTATGGTAAGAATCTACCACATCTGTTTATCTGTGGCTCTGTTGTTGGCCATTTGGGTTGTTTCCAGTTCTTGGCTAATACAAATTAAGCTGCTGTGGATATCTGTGTACAAGTTTGTGAAGAAGTATACTCTCCAACTAGATTGAATGACTGTTAATAGTTTCTCATATTTGCTTTAAGAGATAAAGCAATATTTAAAGTGGAACTTTTACTGTTCATCTTTATAATTGTGTTAATAATAGATGTTCTAACTACTTCCTGGTTGTGTTGAAAAAATCAAATGAGGTCACTGATATAAAAGTACTTGTTCACCTGTACATCAGGTTTTATACAAATGAGCTCCCAGAAAGAGGGTACCTTGAGATTCCTGGGGTTTTAGGTCTCCTCCTTTAGGCTCTATGAGAAAGCAGTTTCCTTTATAATAAGTTTACAATATTCTGAGCATTGTTTTTCATGATTAAAAGTTTGCCACTCTCATAAGCATATCATTTATTGTATTCAGGGGTCAAAATGTTTTCTGGGAGACTAAGTCTACATGACATAATGAAAATCACTGGGAAATGTGATCAAATTTACTTTATAAGCATCCTTGGTGGAAATAAGAATAAATTCTTACAGAGAAAAAACACACAGGAAAGATGCAGTTTCAAGGGATATAACTGTTTTAAAATATTTACCTTGCAAAACTTCTTCACCTAACATTTTGGTTTTCTTCTGAAACAGATTCTTTTTTATTATTAGTTTTTCCTTTATTTGAAGGGAGGGGATACTGAGTATTTGAGCATTCACCAAGAGAACTGTTCCTATCATTTCCTCCAGGTTTAAATTAAAAATTTGTTCTTTAACTGCAGTGGTCTAGACAGAAAACCTTGCCTCTATGCCGAGTATTCTCCCAACACCTTTTATTTCTCTCTAATCCATCTGATTTCACATGGAATACTGTGGAGCAGCATCTTGAAATAAAGAAAAATGAGTCTGCTTTGGTAAACGTTAAGGGTTTCATCTCTTGTTACTTTCACGGTTCAACATTTCCTTCCTCTGGAGTTACACAAAGCAGAGGGCCCTGATAGCGTCCAGAGAAACAAACAGGTGGAGGCCCCCCTGCCCCCTGCAAAAGCTGTTCTTTGTGAGCATGTGGGGCCAGCCCTGTGGACCTTCCTGCTTTAAGACAACAGATGGTGACAGGTCGAGAAGAACTTTGAGTGAGGCCTGTCATCCCCTTTTACAAATCC